>NC_056731.1:1148509119-1148649119 GCF_019279795.1 Protopterus annectens
TGGAAGTAGTCAGGAAGGAGAACTTGTCTGGTGGTAAGACAACCTTTTGAAGGGATGAGTCCAGAACAGCCCCCCAGGAAAATAATCCTGGTGTATGCATTTGTGTTGGATTTGTTGAGATTTATGGTAAAACCCAGGAAGATTAAGAGGTCCTCGGTAAACAGAGCCTTGTGGAATTTGGTCAGACTTGTGGCTAGTATTAGACAATCTTCCAGGTAGGGACAGATTTCAACCCCTCAAGTCCTGCAAAAGGTGATTACAGGGGCTAAGCACTTTGTGAAGACCTTGGAAGTGGGAGAGGAGTCAAAGGGCAGTGCAAAAACTTGAAAGTGTCTGGTACCTGCTCTCAACAGTAGAAAGCTTCTGTGTGATTCCTCTACAGAATGTGCAAGTAGGCATCTTGTAGAGACAGGTTGACCATGAAGGCCTGAGGAGCTATCATCGGTAAAAGTTTTTGCAGTTAACATTTTGAATTTTGCAATTAGCAGTGACCGATTGAGGGTAGACACGTCTAAAATGGGACTCCCAAGAGCCTTCCTTTCAGGGAACTAGAACCAGCCTGGAATAGAAACCCTTTTCCTTTGGTTGTTCTGGAACTGGCTCCACTGAACCCTGGGAGTACAAATTCTGATTTTAAAAAACTGCCTCTGCTCTTTGGTTTAGTGGAATTGTCTGGATAGCCTGATTATTTTAATGACTCTTTGAAACAAAGTTTGTATTAATTTGAAAAGATGCATAGAACCCACCTGTCTGAAGTAAATAGGGACCAATTTTCCTTGAACAGGGATAATCTTCCTACTAGTTTTTTTTTTTTTTTTTGGGGGGGGGGGGTTGCAAAGAGAATGGGATGGATGAGTCATTGTTGCACTCTGCATGGGGCTAGGGGCCTACAACTCCCATGTCTGGGAGCATCTGAGGTCCACTGCCTGGGTCTTTATAATTACTGTGGCCTTTGTGTACTTCCCCTCCGGCGTTTCCTCTGTCTGCTTTTGGATTGTGAAGGAAAGGATCAATGTTTAGAGGGATAGTTCATACTAAACCTAGGTGGCTGAACTTGAAGGACGTTTTTAAGTTTGCACAGATTTAACTTTGTCTTCCATAATCTAAAGTACAGCCTCAGCTTTAGGTCCAAAGAGGAAGTCCTTGTCCAGAGCAGCATCCAAAAGATTTGACTTGACATGATCAGAGTGAGACTGTTCCCTTAGAAATGCATGCCTTTTAATAACAGAGCCAGTGCCCGTAGCCTGCCTGGAAGCCTTCATAGCATCATATCCAGAGTAAGAAATGCCTAACTACTTGACAGCTAGAGTGACAAAGATCTAATAGTTCCTTGGAAAGGTTCTTGTCCTCAAGAGCACTGTGTTTTTGCTTCATTTGATCCAAAATGGTCTGCTGGTACTTAATCATGTGGAATTAGCAGTTAAGTGCCCTCATAACTAAGGGGGGGGCACAAGTGTAAACATTTTTATCAAATCTATCACAAGAACCCTGCTCTCTTTATCAGTTGGTAAAGGGGTTTTAGAGAAACCGTTTCTACCCCCTTTGGGTCCTGGGCAGAAGGGTTCTTAAAAAGATGTTTATGAGAGTCCAGCACCCAATAAAACCCGTCTTTTTCCTGAGGCTGGAGGAAGAGAATCAGGATTCAAAGAGGAATCCAAGAAAACATCCTCCACAATCTCTAAAACAGGATGAATGGCAAGTGACTTGTGCTCTGGCAGGTCAAGGAAATCCTTAACCCCCTTTTAGACTGTAGGTAATCCTGTGCTTCCAAATGGAAGCATTCCCTCATGGCATGAAGAGTTTTCTCCAAAAGTAATGTCCTCGGGGGAGAAGCAGAAGCCAAGTTTTCTTCAGAATCGGAATCCTCAAGTGAGGTCAGGGAGGGTCCTTCATCAGAAGCAAACTCTTCCTGGTCAGACTCCTCATCAGACTCAAAGTACTTCAGGGGTAGCGATCCATTTTTATTTTCCCTGGGGAAAACTCAATAGGGGTTGTCTAGATCTGACCAGGGAGATAGTCTTCAGCTACCTTGATCAAATCCTTTTGATATCCCTATGAGTGGTAGTGTAGGCCCTGAGGAAGTTCCCCTCTTTGGGGTAGCTCTGGCCTTGGACCATCTGCAACTCTGATGCCAGTCTCTCTGGAAGAATGAATAATCAGTGTAGGTTGACGTCGCAAAGGAGTGTCACCTGTTAAAGTACATGCATCTGAAGCAGAGGCCTGCCAAATGGCAACAGACCCGATGAATGAACCAAAATGCCAAGGCCTGTGTAGAAGCTGAGGGACCAGACGGCATGTCAGACTCCAAATAGGTCTCAACAGAGGCCTGTGACACTGCCTTAGCTCTGAAAGGGAACTGCGAATACACCTTGCCTTCTTCAACGATCACGAGCCATGCAGAACTGCTCAATGGAAAAAGACTGTCGTCAGAGGTCCTAAGCTTGGGTCTCTTTTCTTTATCACTTTTGTTCTTAGGGAGCTCAACCTCGGAACAACTGGCGGAAGCCATTGGACACTGCGAACTAGACATGAGACTAAGTTGTCTAGCTAAGTTCATGGCCCTACACCCAATAGTCCTACAGTTTAAATGGACACAGAAACAGCAGTTAGGTATGTCATGATTTGGGCCTAAACAGTTAACAAAAAAGTGAATGGAAGTGTGCAATCTGCTTACCACAACAGATATAATTGTTAACCTAATCTGACATGAGTTAAATCACAAAAAAAGAGCTCTCCAATGGGGTACTTAGCTTTCAGACAACTTCTCTCTCTCTGGTGTGGACCAACCAACACACAAACACTGCTTCGGGCTCAGACAAGAAAAGACTGATATCATGACGTCAGCTGGCTCCCTATATACCTAAGCATACAGACGTTGGTCAGGACATCTGCCAGCCCATGGAGGAAGGAGATTTTCTTTCTCTGGTAGTCAGGCCAGCCAAGGGCTTTCACGGCAGGAAATCCTACAAGACAGGACTGCAACAGTGAAACATGAACATTAGCCAAGGAGAAACTTTTACGGAGAAGAAAGATCAACTCATAAAATATCTCTGAATAATGCTCGGGAGAGGAACCTGTGTCTGTGCACAATGATGGCAAATGAGATCTGGGGCAATGGAGATGGCATTATGGGTAGAGGGAGGGGCTTGAGAGTTGGATCCGAAGTCTGAAGTATGCAGCAGAGTGAAATGCGAGGACTGGATCTGAACCCACGTATTGAGAAAGAATGAAAAGATCATCCATCAGATCATATTGTAGAATCCATCACTGGGGAAAAGTGCAAAGTTTATCCTAATAATGAGAAGCCATTACTCGTGGGTTTTTTTTATATACTTATGGACCATATCCTGTCTTTCTTCTGCATCATGTAATGATTCAGATAAAACAGGCTGTTCAACAACTGACTCACAGGTGTGTGTGACACAATTAGTACTTCTGGTCACATAGATGATGGCTTTTAATAAACCTGCTTTCAAAAAACTGAGGGAAATTCTTAGTGCTGCATTCTCTCCTTACCTTCTGCAGGAGACAACAATGGCTGATCAGGGTCTAGGTACAACTGAGAGAAGATTGGTCGTGGCACAGTGCTGTCACATCGTAGAGACGCTTCAATTGAATTATGGAGCGCTTCCTCAAAACGAGCAGATTTCAGTTGACCAGCATATGAATTTCCCATGGTCTGCAAGAAAAGATAATAGGGAAATGGTAAATTAGCATTTTATTTAACTTGGCACACTATTAGAACACACATAAAAAGTACCAGAACCCATCTAGAAGACAATCCAACTAGCCTGCTTCGGCCACTTACCTTGACTGGATTACCATGACCGTGACTGGATTACCATCACCTACATTTAAGTCTACAAAAATAAATTCATTACCATTTCTACATACAGGCAAGAAGCCATGAACTAGACTAATGGGCTCTACTTGACAATTCTCATTTCCACAGACTTGCTCATTCATTCATTCTTAATGCGAAACTGATCAGACGTCCGCAAGTAGCAAGAATACCTGGAGTACGGCTGGCGGCTGAAAAGTTCTGAGGACTGGTGCGCGCAGACGTCACTTTTATGGCTCACGTTCCAGGCTACACCATCAGACATCTGACGCACCAACAGGGACTGGAAAAGCTTTGGAAACCTGCCTTAACAAGCTGATGGAAAGAAGGGTAAACCCACTAGTGAATACTGCAACACTGGAATAGATGGACATGTGTAAATGCAAACTCTTCAGGACAAACTATTTTTATAGTGGTAGCATTCTTTAGATTCTACGTCTTACACTGAATTTTATAAGTCACAGTAAACAGTAACTATTACATTTCTAATATTTTGTAAACTACTTACAATAGCTCAACATCCACTCAAGTTACACACATACTGTCAGCAGCATTTTATTCATCCAGCTGAGAACCTTCATATGAGGCTAAGGAATTCTGTCTGTTACTTGGTTGTTGAGATATTTAGATCAATGTGAAAATTATATCTATATAAACTGCAGCATAAAAAACAGTTAACATCTATTTAACTGCACAAGACAGAGGTCAAACATTAATGCAGTTGAGTTTGCCGTTGTGTAAGCTTTAAGATGAAATCTTTTAAAACCTTGTACATACCACGGTTTTGGAATTATTGATGCAAATATGAACAAGCAATATTTAACGCCTAGAGGTGTCAGTAGGAGTTAACTGCAGACACATCTGGAGGCGTGACTCTGAGATGATGAGAAGTTCCCTCAGCACAACACATTCCCACTTCACTGTCTGATAAAATTTTGTTGGTATTTGTTTCAGCGTAATAGCAGTATTTGACAGAAATGTGTGTCAATGAATTTATGATAAAACACTTGTTGGTTTCTACATATAACACTACCAGAACACCTCACAGATGATCATGTCTATCAGGCGTGTACAAGCTAGATATCCCAAAACAGATGCATCACTGTGCATCTGAATTTATCATGCACAAGGTTTGGAACTCATTTTTAATGTTAGTCTCAGTAACACTGCTAAATTGCATGTAACAGTTACATTCTTTAGTACGATACACTTACAAAACAATCAATGTTTTATTTAGAATTTGCATAGTAAGGAAAATTGAAACACAAATGGCCAGAATGACTTCTATATCATTCCAGTGCTTACTGGCAGACACTTCTCATCTCTCAAATTTCAGGGATGTTCTTAATCATGGCCAAGACTTACACTCTGTCTCTCTTAACTGTGAAGTTCAGACAGTAGTGCCAGAATTACAGTCAACAATGTCAGTTAACAGTTTTTAATTTTTTTTTTAATCAGAAAATGCATAACAAGTTCTGTAACTTTTGCAACTTTCTGACTGATAGCAATACACAGAGTGTTCTTGACTTGGTGCCGTTAACACTCATTCTTTTTGGCTTTACTACTAATTCTCAGTTGCAAAACGAAACATTTAACACCCATTGAACGATTCCAACAAAACAACTCTGTACCAAAACATTAATATTACAATAATAGTAACATATAGCTGTTAGCAAGCCCAGCAACATTTACAATGTGTTGTACTGGCAGTTTCACATCCTACAGCAATCATCAACAGGTATGTATCAAAGTACAACTCGGGACCATATACCCTACACATCCAGCTCGCATGTCAAGTTCAGAATCTTAAAATTGTGTGCGCAAAGGAAACAAATGGTCTTCACTGCTAAACGCATTAAAATAGAATAAAAGTGCTAACATTTTTGTTTCCCTTGCACCAGTTTTTTGAGTTTTGAAGTTTATTTTTCGGATTTTTTTTTTTCTTTGAGTTTTTCTTAAAATTATATATTACAGTTGACTTCTCACAAGTAACGGTAGATAGCACAGGACAAGCACAGTGAACTCTAAACAATGTAGTATTGTTACTGTCAAGTAAGTGCTTTGCCACCAGCAAACTTGAACTTCTCATGTTATATGAGGAATTTCTTAATCTTACACCTAATGTACCAGCTGCAACCTCATTACGAGAACACTTGCAGATCACTGGCATGTCTCCTTAAAAAATCTCTCACAATACACACGATTCAGCTGTATAATTATTTTTGCATAATTCTCTCTCAGACCACTCATCTCCTTTATAAAATAGTGATAGGGTCCTTCTAATTTCTTGATTTCATTTACTATATATAAACAAAATGCTGCCATATTCTAAATGGATCTGATCAATAAACTAAATAAGGACAATAATGTCTGCATGCCACTGTACAAAAAATACCACATATTACCAGGTGGCATTTCCTTACTATTATATTAACTTCCAGCTCAAACACTAGTGGCCTGTCCTCCCAGTCTAGTGTCATTAGCTCATTCGACCTAATGCAGAGAGAACATCTGAGAAGGCCTTCTGTTACTCCTTTCTTTAAAAAAAGTTGCCTGAATCTCCTTGTGTTCTGACTGTGCTTCTCAAACTTTTTGGAAATATAGAGTATATTTTAGTGCATTTATTAAAACTGTATTTGCCTTAATATTGCTACAACTCAAGTGCTCTGGGTTGCACTGCATCTGAATTGTTTAAGTGGGTTTTAGCTGCTTTTCTGTATATATATAGACTTCTCTGTATATGTAGACTAGCTACTTATTCTACTTTATTACTGCCTCAAATCGTTTTTCAGTTGTGCACTTGCCTTGCTTCATTTAAAAAGTTTTAAATTGCTAACTTTGTAGAGTTTTAATTGCATTTACTGTTTAGGACTACACACTCAAGTGTGTTAGCCTTTTCTTTGTTTATTTACTGTATTATTGCATTGTTTAGCCTGTTTTAACCAAAAAAAAAAATACTAACTTGTTTGCTCGTTTCCCACCTTTCCTAGCCAGTACAGTCCAGATTCCAGGCTTTGCTCGTCTCTGGACTTCATTTTCTGTATTCAGAGCTATCCAGACCTTGCTGTGGTAGAGGGAAGTCCTACTGATTACCAGTGGGAGTGGTGAGCATTGTACTGCCTTATCTAACACTAGAGGAGTGGTTTCCAGCTCTGAAATTGTAATTTTAATTAGCCTTTTTGGGCTGATTTCTATCCCTGTCAACTTTCTGCTTAAAAACGCTTGCGTTTACGCATTTTTCGCATCGTGCAGCACCGCAGGGCTATGGTTAAACTATTTCAGGTGCTAGAAAGTCTGCTCTTCAAATTTTCCCTTAGAATTAGCTGGTTTTCTCAGTAGTAGCACTAAAATCTGAATCCCTGTGACTAGCACTTGCTCTAGAACCTGCTGGAAAGCACTAGAAAGGCTGAAACTGATACAAGTACTCAACTCTCCTTGTCAATAAAGAGAAATTATTCATAAGCACTAAACAGCCTATAATTGCAAAGTACCTTGCAAAGGCAAGGGAAAACAGCTCTTGTACTTTACAAAAAAAAGCACCTAAACAGGTATGTCCAAGGGTCAGCTTCTGGTGATTTCTCCTGTTCACCTGGTGAATCTGGGCAAACTGGGGCAATGCGGCAACTGCCTCATGTACACAGACAACCCTCTCTTCCTACCACCCAACACGACAACCTGCGAGAGATGCACTTACATAACCAAACTGGAAGCAAAGCTCTCTCCAGCCAAGATTGTGCTAGACAGTCAAGAGGAGAAGGTTAACACCTGCAGTACACCTCAAGCAACACATAGCCCTTCAAAACCCACACATAGCAACACTAAACCCACATATGGGGAGGCCCTTAACATTAACCTTCCTAAGCAACAAGGACTTCCGAAGCTGAAACGCAAGCAAACACCAGTCACAGCCAAGTGACACATAGCTCACAACAGCAGTGTGCCACCCAACAACAGCCCCTAAGGCAAGACAATGTAACCAATACTTTAGTCATAGGTGACTCTATAGTCAGGCACACTGATGTCCCACTCACCAGGCTGAACAAGGAGAAAATGATAGTCAGCTGCCTGTTGAGTACCAGGATCCGCCACATAATGCAAGCACTCAAGTCACTCCGCAACAAGTACAAATACGGCTCTGTCATTGTCCATGTTGGGAGTGAATGGCTTGAAATGTACCTCCATGGACTACATGAAGAGAGACATGGAAGAGCTCTTGGACAATATGGCCCAGGCAGGTATGACCCTAGCCCTGAGTAGCATCCTGCCTTTGCCCAGAATGATACCACCATACAAGGGCAAAATGATTGATTTCAACATTTGGCTAAGCTTCTGGTATTATTCAAAGGGGATCCAGTATCTCTCTGCCTGGGAAGACATGATCGACAAACCAAGATGCTTTGCCAACGATGGTCTGCACCGGTCACCCCTGGGATTCAGGTTACTGGCTAAAGCTCTTGCCGCCCCTATAGTGCCTTTTTTAGGCAAGGTTCAAAGGACAAAACCACCAACGTAACAGATACAAACATGCAAAATCTGAAGGTAATGTTACTCAATGCTAGAAGTCTAAACCTCAAAATGCACTCTCTCGAGGCACTCCTAAAAATGGAGAACATCGATATCTGTGCAGTAACTGAGACTTGGTTCATGGATCCAGAGAGCACCCCTGCAATACCAGGCTAAAACTCTTACCACACTTTTCGGCCACCAAACCAAGACTGAAACACTAAAGGTGGGGTGTCCATATTCACCAAGGATATTCACACCTCCAGGCTAGTTGACCAACACAATGCATCTGAAATTCTCCAGGTGCAACTAACACTAGGTAAGACTGCAATCCAAACTGCAGCTTGCTACAGATCCCCCACCATGCCCCAAGATTCTCATTACACCTTTCTAAACATACTGGAAAATATTAAGATACAACCAAACAACCTAATACTGTGCGATTTCAACTACCCTGCCATCAACTGGGAAAACTACTCAGGTACCAAAACACCTTTTCTCAACGGTTCTTGGAATTCATAAATTCCAATGCCCTGGATCAACTAATCCGTTGTCCCACCAGAGGCTTCAATATC
Organism: Protopterus annectens; assembly: GCF_019279795.1. Taxonomy (NCBI): domain Eukaryota; kingdom Metazoa; phylum Chordata; order Ceratodontiformes; family Protopteridae; genus Protopterus; species Protopterus annectens. Next base: position 1,148,518,039 of record NC_056731.1, read on the forward strand.
CTAGACCTGGCCATTACCGACATGGGAGATAGATGCTCCACACCAGTGGTCACCCCCCTCATTGGTCAGGTCTGACCATAAGCAAATCACCCTTGACATCCACATCCCACCCCCACCCCCCAGTAAGGAAACCTCCGTAAAAAACTTCTCCAAAGCCAACTTCATGCTACTCAAGTCAGAAGTGACAAACTTCATGGCACTCATGCAGACGGGATCTGAAAGTTCGACTGCTGAATCCTACACTAAGGCACTGCACGAGCAGATCCACTCATGCATGAATCGTGTCATCCCAAATAGAACCAAGATGCACTTCTCCAAAAAAAGGAAGCCAATTTGGTGGTCCCCTGCCATAAACAAACTATACAACAGAAGGAAGAAACTGTTGCAGAAGAGAGGAAAATCCCAGGATGCAAAAGACTCCCTTACCAGCCTCAGTAAGAAGCTGAGATTCCTCATAAAATCCTCAAAAGCTAGTTACAAAAATAAAATTGCCAAAGACTCCAAAGACAACCACAAGGCATTCTATAGTTATGTCAAGAATCTAAATGGCAATGCTCAAATTTGCTCTGACCAACAATAGAATGGCATTAAATATACTGATCCCAAGGATATTGCCAATATCCTGGCAGATCGATTTAGTGCCAACTTCAACCCCCCAAAGGGCCAATCTCAATACCAAAAGATTGCCAAATTCCGGTAATCAAGGCCACACTGATAGAAACCGCACTCTCCAAAGCTAAGAATACAGCATCCATGGGACCAGATGACATCCTGGGCTGTGTACTACATGAACTACAAAATGAACTGGCACCTCATAAAATAAGTGTCATGTTTAATCATAGCCTCACCTCAGGCTTCGTGCCCACTGAGTGGTGCACAGCTACAGTTATCCCACTCCACAAAGGGGGATCCACCTTGGATCCCAGGAACTACCGTCCCATCAGTCTGACGAGCCTGATCTGCAAGGGCATGGAATGAATTATCATGGAACTTATAAACAAAGACATTGGCAACCTTCAAACACTGGACCCCACCCAGTTTGGGTTCGTGAAGGGCCAATCTTGTCTCCTGAACCTGACTGACTTCTTTGAATCAGTCTCCAGAGCTGTGGACGAGGGTAAGGAGGTCTACACAACCTATCTAGACCTCGCCAAGGCCTTCGACACCATCCCCCACTCTGGAATCATAGATAAACATACTAAGCTGGGCATAAATCCCTACGTCACTTGATGGGTTGCAAACTGGCTTACAGACAGAACCCAGACTGTAAAAAATAGCAGACTCCAAATCTAGCTCCAGACAAAGTGACAAGTGGAGTACCTCAGGGTTCAGTCCTGGGACCGCTCTTGTTTGCCATCTACTTCTCTGAAGTACAGGTCAACACTAAGGGACTCTGGCTAACAAAGTTCACAGATGACTGCAAACTGGGAGCCATTATAGAATCCCCAAATGACGTGGATATTCTACAAAAGGGCCTTACAGAAACAGATGCTTGGTACCAGAGCCACGGGCTCAAGCTTAATGCCAATAAATGTATAGTTATCCCCTTAGGGAAAACCATGAATTACCACACAGTTGGCAGTACACTAAACACAGAATGTTTGTTGAGAGACTTGTGGACAGTGGTCTCACCTTCGATAACCACATTGCCACAACAGTCAGGAAATCCTTCTGTGTGGCACACCTCATCAATAAGGGCTTTTCATCCAGAAAAAAGGAGGTCATTGTCCCACTGTACTCATCCCTCATTAGACCTATTATAGAATATAACGCCCCATTTGGTATGTACCTCACAAGACATCTGCAACAGCTGGAAAGGCCGCAGAAATACCTCACTAAAAGCATCACAGGCCTAAAGCAGACGCCATATGTTGACTGTCTAAAAAAAACTCCAGCTATACTCTGTGGCATATCATCTACTCAGAGGCGATCTCTGCTTAACATACAAGGCCATGTCAAACCCTGAGCTGTTGGACATGCTCCACTTAAAGAAATCCCAATCCCTCAGAGCTACACGCTCCAGGGATCTAAACCTTGTCATCACAATGAACAAAACATGCTGGAGGGATAGGTTCCTGACCCAGGGACTCCCCATACTCTGTAATAGACTGCCCATACATGTCAAGCAGAGCGCCTCTTTGGCCCTCTTCAAAAGGAACCTTGATGATTGGATGGGAGATTCACCCCGGCGATCATGTCAGTCGCCCTGCTAGACAGGGGTCCACAGAAATAAATATTGTGGGAAGAAATATCCAGGGAATTATGGCTAGGCTTGTATAGACCCTAGGGCAGATAGCCTAGTACCAACCTACGAACAAGCTCTGCAAGACCATGACTAACAGGGTTGGGAGGGTGGCCTAATGGTTAAGGTGTTTGCCTTACAAACACAAGGTGCAGGGTTTGAGTCTCACAAAGGATAATTGGCTAGGCTTAAAATGGTTCGCAAGGGCAGTTAGCTTAGTATGAATCTATGAACCTATGAACAGAATTCAAAATATCCAAGTTTACAAAACATGGGTAGAACTTGCCATACTTCCAGGAAACTACAACTGAACACTTTTTTTCATTTAATGTATTATTCATGCTGCCCATTTAAATAGTTCAAATAATGTAATAGCCTCTGGTCTTTCTGGGAATCATCCTAATGCCTGAATCACCAACAAAGTTACTCATCCAGACTTGCTTAAACAGATGTACAGTCAACAATATTAAATAAAAAAATGGCCCAGTACAGCACTTTGGGTGACACTGCCTCCTGTGCTTTTCTATTTTTGGAAAATGTATCCTGTACCTTAACCTTGCATGTTCTGGGCTCCAGGCAACTCATAATGCAGTCATATACATATGGCTTAACATTTCTCCAGTAGTACATCACCTTGGTTATCCCTTGAGGACAGGCCACTAGCCTAGTGTGACTAACCCAAGATAAATAAATAAAAAAAAAAAAAAAAAAAAAAAAAAAAAAAAAAAAAAAAAAATTTAACTGGAACATCAAGTCACTAACCACGAGAGCAACTCCATCCAGTAGTCATTCACAACTCTTTTGCAGAATGATTACACACATCACTAGCTAATTTGGGGTTCCTACAAAATCCATCATCATTGTCTAGAGAACTCTGGTGAGTAAAAACATCAACACTTTCCTCTGATTTCTGACTGCACAGGGATAAATATGACTATCCCTACAGATATTCTGGTAAGGGCAATGGAGATTTCTACTAGCAGTATCAGTTTTCCGGTATAACAATTATACTATACTTACCAACATGAGCTGTAGACTAAACCAGTATTTTATTTAAACTTCCATAATTTGTCAGAAAAAAGTACATTTATTCTCTTCACAGAAGAATGAGAACAGACAAAAAAATACTAATAATTGGGTAATATAGTAACATGATACGGTATTACCGCCCCTTTGTTCAAGGTGGAAAAGACCTCAGTCAAAAAAGTGAGATTTACCCACTAGTTGTTCCCACAACCATATTCCATTCTACTGCCCAAAACATGACATCTCAGCACAAAACTGAAGTGATCTGCTTGAGTGTGTGTATTTACTGAAGGACACTAGAGGAAGGGCATGTCGGTCAAAACATGTTTAATTCCATTTCCAGCACACAATGTGATCCGCTCACTTGGCTCTTTCAAAAAACTTGGCTTGCATATAAATATTTTAGCCACAGGCAATAATGCTGTTCTAGCCTGCCAAATACTAAAGCAATCATTGCCATAAGTATTCAAGTCATGGGGTGGGGCAGCTCTCATCTCCAGGACACTGACATGTGCATTGGCCTCTTTGGGGGACCATGTACCTTGGACTTGGCCTCTTTGGGGGACCATGTACCTTGGACTGGATTTTCCAAGAAATGCACCCCCTCCCCCATCCTATCTGGGAAGCATCCGTGGTAACTATGGCCTTGGATTGAGGGAGAATAAAGGGACAACCTTGCATAATCTGATTGGAGTACATCCAAAACAGGAGATAATTCTTGCAGGCCTGAGCTACCTTGATTTGGGTGGATAGATGTTGGTGAATAATGAACCAATGAGTCGTTAAGAGTCCACTGTAGAATTCTCATGTGATACCTTGATAGTGGAACCAAAACTGTCACAGCAGACATTGACCCAATGTTTGAAGGATCATTTGTGCTGAAAGAAAAGAACTTTGAATGACCTTACAGACCTTGAATAAAATGATTTGGATCTTTGCTAGAGGGAATGAGGCCATCATGGATGTTGTGGCAAATAATGCTCTGATGAACTGCAATATACGAGTTGATTCGAGTTGAGAGTTTTCCTAAATGATAGCAATTCCTAGAAGAGAGCATAATTGGAGTACATAATTTCATGCTTTGGTAACATGCTGCCTGTTCAGAATGGTTATGTATGAGTCATCCAAGCATGGAAACACCCAGACTCCCTGTAGTCTCATTTGAGTTGCTACTACTGCCATGCACTTGGTGAACACATTGGGGACTGTGGCAAGACCAAAGGGCAGACCTCTGAATTGGTAATAACTGGCTCCCAGATGGAAGTGTAGATATCTTCTGAAGCATCTGTTCATTTTGATGTAATGGTATGTATCCAGATCTACTGAGCACATCCAATTGTCCTTGTGAAGAAAGAGCAGAATACACTGAACTGCAACCATCTGGAACTTATGTACTGAACTGACTAGTTCAGAATGCTTAGATCCAAAATTGGTTTCGTTTCCCGTTTTCTTTGGCACTAAAAGGAATCCTAACTTCGGGACTCTCTGGTCTTGGGGGGACCTCTTGGACGACTTTCTTTTCTAGCAGCTTGTCTATTTCTAGTGCTGCTGTTTCCCTCAGATTGGGTGGATTTGTTTACTGTGAAAGGGGGAGGTAGGAAAAGGGTATTACATAACCTCTGGTAATTTTCTGCATCCAGGAATCTTTTGTAATTTCTAACCAGGTTCTCTGGTGCAGTGAAAAATGATCTCCAGCTGCCTCCAGACGTTGACAGTTGAGCCTCCATTCAGGAGTGCTGGTAGGACCCATCAGAAAATGTATCTCTATCACTAGTTGCGTGGGCCACCTATGCCGCATGGACAGTGTCTTCAATTAGAATTCCCCCATGAGGGAACTATCTTCATGTGGATCTTGGAAGGGACCCTGAGACATTCTGAACCACATTTTTTGACCCTCTCATTGATACCTAGAAAAAGTCCTTTGAGGGGCCGAAAAACATATGCCCACAAAAGACAGAGCTTTACCTTCCTGCTCACACCTGGATAGTGTGCCCTTTACCAAAGAGCTTCTGTCAAAAGAAGCACTGACAAAGAAACACTTGAAGGCCTCAGCAAAATCACACAGGTGCATCCAGGCACATCTCCAAATGGAAATTTCTGAACCCACCGCCCTTGAGCCTTGAGGTACATTCAACAGCATGGGAGATGAGCCTCATGGACAAGTCTGAAATAAGTTGTAGGGTAGACAACTGTAAGGCAATTGAACTCTCTTCCTCGGAAGTAATGGTCTTAGAGTGGGACTTGGTAAGTTCTTTAATCAAATACCTCTGGAGTCTAGTGGATTGTGCCAGATAGTTCAGTGATCAAACTGCAAAGATCACGGAAGCATACACATGCTTCCTGAATCTGTAGCGTGCCCTAGACTCCCGGTCAGGAGGATGGACAAAGGAATTTTGTTCTGCTAGTTCCTTTTTCATGGCATAATCTGTGACCATGGCATTAACTGGTACTCCCTTGCTCCAGAATTCCTTGCCCTTTGGTGGTGCCAGGATCCTGTGTAATCTCTTGGAGATTGGCTCAACAGAGTCAGGTTCCTTCCACACCCATCGAGAGATCAAATCAATGAGCTCATCGGCAGGTGGAGTCACCCAGGAGGTAGATGGGCCAGCTCCAAAAACTTCTAGGAATACTGACTACTCTTGGGAAAGGTTGTCAGTAGACTAGCCACCTTCTTTGCTTGGGGTTTTCTAGAATGTCTCTGAAGGAGACGTCTTCAGGTGGCAATCCTGGGGACCCTTCCTCCTCATCAAAGTCAGTATCCCCTGTGACAGACTCTTGAAGGGAGTCTAAGTGCCTACTCTTGCACTTTTTCTTCCTAAGAACTTCTTTGGTGGGATATTCTGGAGAAGTATCAGAAGAGATCAATATACCCTGCTGGGTATGGTGAAGGCTTATCTGGGCTGGCTGTCTCTGAGTTGCAGGAAGATGAGGCTCAAGATGCAAAGACAAATAGGGCTGGGAAGCAGGAGCCAAGGAGAGGGGAAACGTCCAGTCTCTAAGAGCAGAGACAGCTGTCTCTAGAGCCTCAAAAGTGGAATTTCTTGGACAGAAAGAAACTGACATCTCAGAGAAGACATGCTTCCATACCATTGGCTCCATTCGACCTGAAAGCAAACCACTCAAGGAAGGAGTCAGAGCTGAGCTGTCAAGCGTTAAGGCTCTTAGGTGCAGAGATTGCTCTGACAACTCTGGAGTCGACTCCAACACCCCAGATCCAACATCGACACTACGGCTTCAAAAGTCATCCAGCCCCAAAACTGCTTGGAGCTGGTCCACTTAAAGAAGCCATTAGAGTCAAAGACACTGTGGTCTTTGGATCCGAAGCGGACAACTCCAACATCCTTAGCTCCAACTGCTCAGAAATCAAGGGCTGGATTAGAGTAAGAGTCCGAATAGGTGGGGTAGTACTCACACAAATAGGGGTAGGAGCCTGGAGAACCTTGATCTGAATTTGCATAGAGAGAAACTTCATCATCCTGTCCAGGTCAGCTTCGATCAGACTTCTGGACGAAAAGGAGGAAGATGCTACGGATGACATCTTAGAGTGGTGATGCTTTGGAACCTATCCAGAAAAGGAGAAAGAAGACACTAGAACAGCAGATCCAAGACCAGAGGAGAACTGAACCATGGGCACTTGTCAGATTTTGTCTTCAGATCCAAAGGTGTCAGATCTGTAGATTTTGAGAGCTTACGAGGTAGTTCTGAACCTGGAGTCGAGGATGCAGTAGGATCTGGGGAACACTTCTTTGCCTTTTTCTATCACTTTTATTAGAGGTTTGAGCCCCAAAAGATACATCTGTAAATTTACAAGGAAACAACCCTCAAAATTAATTCATTCCTTCGATCAATTAAAGCTTTTAGATTGAAGGCTTTGCAAATTTCGCATTCAGAATTAAGTGTGCAGGGCTTAGACAATACACACAATTAGAGTGTGCATCAGAGAGTGGAATTTAGTGGCTGCAGTCCATACACTTTAAAAAAACTTGAAGGTTACTTGGCCATAATGTAATAGAGAAAGAAAAAAAAAGATTAGAAATAAAAAAAAAAAAAAAAAAGTATTCAAGAGAAGAAAAGGAGTTAGAGATGAATTACCAGCACAGGTAATTAAAGTATGTGCTGTAAGTACTGGTAATTAAGAAAGTTTACAAACTATAGGTGTTATTTAATATTCTAATTCTCTGACACAATTTTTAATTCTCCTAATATATACATGTAGTTTCTGTACTTAAATATTTGATATATAGTATGTTGGTTCCTCGTATATTATGAAGAATTTACCTTATGAAGTAACGCCTATTTATTCACTGTGAGGAACCTTGTACCTAAAGTAAAGTTTTTTTGCCTGTTCGCCTTTAAGGCATTTAATTAACATTTAGTACATTTAATTGATGACCAATTTAGGGTTTTAAATGTAGTAGGTTGGACTGCACTTAATGTATTCTGAAGAAGTCTGCTTATGAAGCAGACGAAAAGCGCTTCAATAAACTCTGGTGGTTGTAACTATATCCTGGTGGTCTTCGAGTGGTCACTGACCAAGTTTTACAGCTTTTATATTTATTTTGGATTTTCCCAGCTGGTTCTCAGTGGTTTTAGTCGAAAGTATACTTTAGTCAAGAGGCCTGGAAATCAGCCGCAATTTCTAGAGCTCAACCCCCCCCCCCCCCTCCTCTCACTGCGTCAGGGCATCTCCAGTACAAAATAGGTGTCTGTGCATGCCACATTACAGCTTTCTTGCACGGTGAGCTAAGAGGGATTTACAGAATGATATCTTCACGTACTAAAATAAGGAGACCATAAGGAATAGTGATCTTAAACTCTTACTCAGACCCAAGAAGGCCCAAAGTTCTGAAAGGGGGAAGGCAAAGGGAAATACTAAGAAGATGGTACAGCAGACCAGTGTGCCCAATGTAGACAGACAGGTGATGGTGGGAGGGAGTGTGTACTGCAACAGAAATCTATCCAAACCTACTATGATGGAAGTTCTTACATAACTCTATGTTCATTTAGACCACTACTGCTGTACTCCTGACTAATGGGAAGATTTTCAGACCTCTAGCACAAAAGGGAGGTGGAATAGTGGCTGGGTTGTAGTATACCCTGTAATACTGCTGTAGCAAACCGAAACATAACTCTGGAAGCAAAGTACACCTTGAAATGCTCTGAAAAGTGGTGAACAAATACAGAAGTAGCTGCTTTCAAAATAACTTTGGTATTTGCTCCCTTAAGGAAAGCCATAGTTGTAGCTGTGCCTCTAGAACTACAAACTTTTAAGAGAAAAGTACAGTTGTATAAAATCTTTACCATAACAGTAGATGCCTTTCTCTTCACTGTTGCAGCATTCTTTACAAAAGGGATTCCCTGCCAAGGGTAGCCCAACGTCCGTCCTGTATAGCAAACCCTTAGGATTTTATAGAAATCCCAAGTCACACGTATGCTCCCTGCTCAAGGCACAGGGCATAAAAAGGTGACGTACGGATATACAAACCTCAGAAACGAAATTGCCCCAAGAGAAACAGTTATAGGAATTAGAGGGAATACATGCATCCAGGAGGAGGCAAAAGAAAATTGAATTGCAGGCCAGGAAGATAGGAAAAGAGCAGCTCAGAAAAGGGATGATGGGGGGAGGGACTTCTGCAATAGTGAAGAGAAGGAAATCTACTGTTCTGGTAAGATTTTACACAACTGTACTATGTCCTTCTGTATCACTGTTGCAGTATTCTTTAGAAAAGGGAGAGTACAAAAGCTCAAGCGGAAACCACAGAAAAGCCCTCAAGAAACCCATGCAAGATAGCTCTGACAAAGCCAGCTCTTGTTCTGGAAAAAAAATCGAATTTGAATGCTTAGTAAAAGTATGGACAGTCCAAGTAGCAGCCTCAAAGATGGAAATGGTATCCAATCCTTTGAATAAAAGTACCAGAGGAAGCAACAGCCTTAAAATAATGAGCCTTTACAAAGGCAAAAAGGAGTAAAATAAATAAATAAATAAAAATGAATCCAAACCAGCCCAAACGTTGAAAATGTTGAAACACAGGTGCCCAGTAGGAAGGTAGCTGGAATAAAGAAGCCGAACCACGACAAAGTAAAATCTTCTTTTTTAATACAAAATGGTGAGCGCTTTTGCAATGGTAACCATTTCTTCATCAGACAGTTCATTCGGAACTTTTCCGTTATTGGAGCAACACTTGTAAAGAGCGCTTAGAATGGTAGAACGCGCTCGCAAAGATTTCACAGCTGTCACTGATGTGGGTACCACACAGACAGTCATTTTCCTGCCAGAACTGAACTGTCAGATATTGGCTGCTTGTTGACATTTACTTGACATTTTTTTTTTTTTTTGCTCCTTGCTTTGTTCTGGATGCATAACAATCACAGTCGATTTGTTTTGTAAGATATTCGATGTCTCTGGAGCGAGTTTAGGAAACTCATCTTCATAATTTATAACACAGCAGTTGTTAATAGTCTGTATGTAACCCTCCTTCAAAGAATTATAGGTCTTATTTCTGGCTCTATTTGTAGATACATATGAAGACCTGGGTTGTGATTGGCTAAACTTTTTCCTCATCAAAGAATGACGTGTAAAGGAGCAGCTCTGAAATCTTTTTGAATTAACTGATTTCCTTGCATGTTGCTGCTTCTTAGTAAAAGCCGAGTGTACCAAATAAGCTGTGTTATTGTTGTACGCTATGTGCTGTTGCTGCATCTTCTTCAATGTACGAGCCCCCACTGTCTTTTCATAACTATCGATTCCAATCAGCAAACGCTCATATTGGAGTCTCATTTCACAGGAAGTAGAAAGGAGTGCTTGGATTTCAGGATCCCAGTGTTCCAGCTGTAGTCGGAGTTCAACTAACACTTCATGATTATGTTTAATGACTAACTTCAAAAATTGTAGGGTGACATTATTAAAACACTGCACCAGTTTGTGAAAAAAGAAGGAATCATCCATGCTGACAGCATTAGGCACTTTCAAAACACAGAGACCTTTTGGCACTCTCCGTCCTTTAACACAACGTTCAAAATAGTGGCTCTCCAAAATAATATCACAAGATTTTTTTCAGAGCCTTTTCTAAATTAGTTAACACTTCATCCAAGTTCAGACTGCCACATTGTCCAAACAGAAAGGGTTATAACCCGAATTCAAAACCAAATTCATATTTTCGTAATTACTCGGTGGACGACAGCCTGTAGCAGAACGATCTAAAGATTTAGTAGAAAAATCACAGAAACTGCCTTTACCACCCCCCCCCCCCCAAGATGTTTTTGACTCCATAGGTACACTAGTTCCTTCGGACTATCCTGAAGAGAACACACCAATCCGCATCAGATGTGAAATCCTTGCGAGCATGTTCTACCATTCTAAGCACTCTTTACAAGTGTTGCCCCGATAACGGAAAAGTACCGTTCATTCAAACAGCAATAACACTTAAATACTTTAATACATTACAAGAACAACCAATCCTACCACTCAAAATTAATTCAGCACTCAACAATCAATTAATTACTATGATTACGTTTTGCCCTTGGTTAATTGCTAAAGTCAAAAAAATTCTGTTTAAAAACCACATGCACAAAGTGTAAAGCCAAGGACACGTGGATAAATGTAAATAAAATGCATAAAAAGTCAATGAATAAATACATATACTCATATTCCCCATTTAGTAACTACTTATGTACATAGATATAAACAGAAAAATATACATAAAAATATATATAAAAGTATAAGCAGTACACACTCAACAGTTTAATGAATACATATATTCTGCTTAATAAATGCACGTTGTCCACCTAATAAATACATATACTTTAATGCATACATTTCAACAAGTACTTGTCTTTAATAATATCTATACTAAAAGCAGCTCAAGAAATGCTGTCATATTGACCCAAGGCCATGCATGTGTTTATGTAGTCTTCTCATTTTAAAACATTTACTTAAATATTATTGTTTTAACCTTCTGGATTTTAGCACTGGCTTCAATGGAACACTATCGTTCAAACCCAAGCCTCTATGTGCTCCTAAACTCAAAATCCATTTTACTTGCATATTTTCAGAAGCATTAACTATGTCCCCCATCCTATTGCTAACATTCTGGATGTTTAAAACCTGAAATATAAATATATGATCACCCCCCCCCTTCTCCAATGTATGCCTAGCCAAAGCACTATACAGTTGCCCTTTCCTAGTGCAGTAAAGGTGATCCCTTATCCTTTCCCTAAGGTGAAGGTTAGTTTTGCCAACATAGAAATGGACACATGTTGTGCAGTGATTAGTATTACAATCGGCAAAATTCCTTAGCTCCCATAGGCACCCTGTTTCAAGGTGCTTAAAAAACCTTGATTCATCTATATAAATGCAATGTGCACATTTTCCACATTTATGGGTACTGTTCACTGTTATCCATCAGAACAGGTGTCCTTGGATAGCAAAGCTGCCATTGCAGATTTTTCTTATTTCTAAATGCAAAATGTGGTTGTCCACCCACTATGTTGGTGGTATCCTCATCTACTAACAACATATGCCAATTTTGTCGTATGATGGTTTCAAACCTTTTCACATTCCTTGTTTATAGGTTAGTACTAGGCTAACTGCCCTTGCAAGCTATTTTAAGCCTAGCCAATTATCCCTTTGTGAGACTCAATCCCTGCAACTTGTGTCTGTAAGGCAAACACCTTAGCCATTAAGCCACCCTCCCAACCCCGCTGGATATGGTAGGACCATCGAAATGTATGGTAGTACACTATTCCTAGTGCCTAACCTGTCACTACCTACTCTATCAGAGTAGTAGGGCTTAGCTTTACCTTTTCGTTCTTTGTGTACATTATGGTACACCTTATTAATTTCATGTTCACTATACCCCCTAGTAATGAAACCTGTTCTTAGCTCGGTTAACTCATTTCTTTACACTTCCTCTTGACAACATAGGCGAGATGTTCTCATTGCCTAGCCTCTGATTATGTTAGGAAAAATCCTAGGGTTGCATACTGTTTCCGTGTAGAAAAGATGGTCTGTAACATTGTTTCCTATGTAGTTTCGTAAACCATTGGTCATTTTCTCTGTATATGGTAACGTCTAGGAAGTCTAAACTCATCTCACAACAGTTCATCATGAACTTTAGAAAGTCACTGGTAGTATACAGGTATGCAAACAGGGATTTAAATTGTTCACCATCTCCTTTCCAAAAAATAAAAAGATCATCTACGAAATGCCTATAAAAGGTTACTTGGGATTACCTAATAGATGTTCATATTCCCAGTTAACCATAACCAGGTTTGTATATGCGTTGGCACAACTTGTGCCTATGGGAACCCCTGACAACTGCTTGTAGCATGTGCCATTGAAAATAAATATGTTGTGCTCTAGTACCAATTCTAGTAACATACAGAGAAAGTCTGTCTTAGTATTAGAAAACTTTCCCTGCCTTATCAACACTCATTTCACCATGCTTATCCCCTGGTCATTGGGTATACTTGTAAATAAAGACACTACATCTAATGTAGCCAACATCCCTGTATCTGTTGTTCCCATTTGCTTCACTGCCCCATAAAGGTCCTCTAAAAACTGTTCTGTATCTTTAAGGACATATACATATTCATTAAGTGCTGTCTTCAATTCCTTATCCAAATATATAGAAATGGGTTCTGTTAGCCATCCTGCCCCTGCTGCTATAGGTCTAAATTTCGGGTTGTATGGGTCTTTGTGTATCTTGGGTAATATTGGTACATACAAACTGTTTTTCTTAAACTGAACATCCCTGGCTTCATTACCATTTCCAAATTGTTTCAATGTTACATTTCTAGTAAACATACATAGGCATAACAAAAATTCACTAATGTCCATTTTAGTCGAAGGTATAAAATTAAACCTCTGTTTAATAAAGAAGTCTCGGCTGCAGATATCTCATATTTGGAAATATTCCATATTAACTCTCCTGCCCATACCTCCACATTTTCTTCAAAGTGTGAGTTTGTAACTGACCTGGTGCCTCTTTCCGTTTTTGGCCCCTGTTAAGTGCCCTGTTCCACAGATTTCCTCCTCCCTGCTCTAAACGGAAGGGATAGAACAGGAAAAACCTGTTGTTGTCCTCCTTCCATATTAATCTTCCTTCTTACCACAGCTGTAGTTATAGAGGCACTTGTTGCCTTATCATTAGTTGCCAAAGACGAAGGCACTTCCATCGGTGTAGAGTAAACGGAATGTACCTCATTTGGTGAAAGGACACTCCCTCCTGGCTGTTGATTCGTTATTTCCTCTTCCTCCCCGAGTGCATTGGACGTCTCTTCAGACTGTACCCGATACTCCGCCCTCGGTCTCTCATGCTGCTCAAACGAGTGAACTCGCCCTCTCCTCAGCTGGTAGGCTGTTGTTGGTACCTCTGACTGCCTATTGGTTTCTCTCATAAATCACAAATTACGAATGGTAATGGACTGCTCTGCAGGTTTTCGCCTAGTAAAAACATGCTGGTTAGTGGAATCTGTTAAATCCCTACACGGTTTCTTTTTCTTTTGCTCAAGCAGTCTGGTTTCATAGCGAAGTTTAAGAAAAACAGGTTGTATGCACCAATATTGCTGCATAATATAGAAACCTTCTTAAAAGCTTGTGAAAATGCCATTTATAGCACAGGAAACAATAGTTTTTTTAGAAGAAGGGAAGTATAACCCGACAGAGTGAGCGTAAAGCATTGTGTGACTTGCAGACTAATGATAGCACAGTTATAAGACCCGTTGATAAAGGGGGACCAGCGGTGATATTGAATGCTGACTTTTATAATGTAGCTATGCAAGAAATGTTATTGGATCTAAATGTATATGCTGAAGTACCAACAACAATTGTGTTTGAAATGAGTGAACAGATTGCTAGTACTTTATATAAATGCATGTGTATAGAACTATTAAGCAAAGATCTTTTTAATTACTTCAGTGTTGAAAATCCACTCATACCTCAAATCCATGGCCCTCCCAAGATACACAAAGACCCATACAACCCGAAATTTAGACCTACAGTAGCAGGAGCAGGATGGCTAACAGAACCCATTTCTATATATTTGGAAAAGGAACTGAAGACAGCACTTAATATGTCCTGAAAGATACAGAACAGTTTTTAGAGGACCTTTATGGGGCAGTGAAGCAAATGGGAACAACAGATACAGGGATGTTGGCTACATTAGATGTAGTGTCTTTATTTACAAGTATACCCAATGACCAGGGGATAAGCATGGTGAAATCATTGTTGATAAGGCAGGGAAAGTTTTCTAATACTAAGATAGACTTTCTCTGTATGTTACTACAATTGGTACTTGAGCACAACATATTTATGTTCAATGGCACATGCTACAAGCAGTTGTCAGGGGTTGCCATGGGCACAAGTTGCGCCAACACATATGCAAACCTGGTTATGGTTAACTGTGAATATGAACATCTATTAGGTAATCCCCAAATAGCCTTTTATAGACGTTTCGCAGATCTTTTTATTTTTTGGAAATGTGATGGTGAATAATTTAAATCCCTGTATGCATACAGTACAGTTTTGTACCTACCATAAATGTAGATGTCCGAACTGGATAGCATCTGCAGTCATAACAAATGGGTTGTCCTGTCGGCAGGCAGCCCTTCGGTCGGCCGGATTCAAAAGTCTGGGTCCGGCTTCGGCTGATGTCGCACTCCACCCGACGTCATCTCTGCTGGTCTTCGGGTATAAAGGCATCAGCCGACGCCATTTTCCTCAGTGTTTCTTGCCCCAGATGCCAATTGCCCTCTTGGAAAGCTAAATTTTGGATAAATGCCAATGTTTCCAAAATAGTAGAAGGCAAACACAAAAAATAAACATGTATGTACATATATACAAACAAATACACCATAAGAGACTCCCCCCCCAGCTAGCTATTAGGAGGGTAAATACCCTAGGAGTACCACAGAGGGGAAGGAGGAGGTAATCCTGACTGCAGATGCGATCCAGTTCGGACATCTACATTTATGGTAGGTACAAAACTGTACTATGTCCTTCATGGATGCATCTGCAGTCATAACAAATGGGTAGAATACCATAGCCAAACTAGGGAGGAGGAATAATAATTATGGTGTAGTCAGGATCCCTTGCAGTACAGCAGTGGCAAACCCTGCTCGGGATCTAGAATATAGAGGTAAATTATAATGCTTGGCAAATGTATGCACGGAGGTCCAAGTAGCCGCCTCAATAATGTCCTTGGTTGCCACTCCTCTTAAGAAAGCTGTGGTAGTGGCTGTAGCCCTTGTAGAATGAGGTCTTATGTTCTGTGGAATTGGTTTTCCATGGTAGGAGTAACAGAATCTTATGCAATTTCCTATCCATTTGGAGATTGTCTGTTTGGAAATTGCTTTTCCTTCCCTTCCTGTTGCACAGGCTACAAAGAGCTGGTCAGTTTTTCTGTTACCTTTGGTTCTGTCCAGGTAGTAGCGTAACTGTCTGTGTACATCCAAGGTATGCATTATTCTTTCACCTCTGTTTTGTGGATTGGGAAAGAAGGTAGGTAGGTGGATTGCCTGGTTTAAAGACACTCTGGATACCACCTTAGGCATAAATGTAGGATTAGTTCTCATGGACACCCTATCTTGATGGAAGATTAGGAAGGGTTGCACTGCCATTAAGGCCTGTAGTTCCAAAACCCTCCTTGCTGAAGTAATAGCCAGTAGGAAAGCAGTTTTCCATGACAGGTGTTGTAGATCTGCTGTTGCTGCTGGTTCAAACGGAGGGAGTGTCAACTTTTCTAGTACAAAATTCAAGTCCCATGCTGGCAATGGTGGTTTCCTAGGAGGTTTTACATTCTTGATCCCTCTGAGAAACTGCCTGAGTAGAGGATGTGAAAAGACAGGAGGATCAAAGCTGTATTCTGCTGAAATAGCTGATGCATGTATCTTGATGGAGGAATAGGACAGGCCTGTATGTAGAAGCTCTGCCAAGTACTCCAGAATGTTAGCAATATCTATGTTCGACACATCTTTTCCTCTTTCAGTACTCCAAATGACGAGCCTTTTCAATTTTCCTGCATAGTTCCTTCTTGTTGAAGGTCTGCGGGCTTCAAGGATAATGTCTTTAACCCTTTGTGAAAGGTCTGGGTTAGTTACTGCTATGTGATGTTCCAGGCAGTCAGTTGCAAGGTTTTTAGGTTTGGATGTATGATGTTGTAGTTGTTCTGAGTTAACATCAGAGGCATCAGGGGTATTGACCACATTTTCTCCCGAGACATGCTCCTTAGCAATGGGTACCAGTGTTGTCTTGGCCAGTTCGGAGCTATCAGAATTATCCTTGGACGTTCCTCTTTGATTTTCAGTAGTACCTTGTGCATCAAGGGAAGAGGTGGGAATGCATATGCTGTCAGGCCTTTCCAGCTGAAGGATAGAGAGTCCACCTTCCATGCAAGTGGGTGGAATGTCCTTGTGCAGAATTTTTTGAGCTGGTGATTTTGTGGGGAAGCGAATAGATCTATTTGTGGCATTCCCCATTTCTTTGTGATGGCCTTGAAGATGTCCGGGTGTAGCATCCATTCGTGAGTATCCGAGGTGGTTCTGCTTAAAATGTCTGCTAGGGTGTTCTCTTTTCCCGGTACAAATATTGCCTGTAACTGGATGTTGTAGCTGAGAGCCAAATTCCAAAGGTCCAAAGTCATTCTGCATAGGGGGTAAGAATGAGTGCCTCCCTGTTTGTTGATGTACCACATGACTGTGGTGTTGTCTGTCCTTATCATCAAATGGCCTTCTTTGAGGAATGGTCTGAATTTTAGGATTGCCAGTTTTACTGCCAGCATTTCTTTTGGTTTATGTGCAGGTGCAGCTGGTCCTGAGTCCACAGTCCTTGTGCATTTGTCCAGCATGTGTGCCCCCCATCCTAGGTCTGAGGCATCCGTTGTGATAGTTTGGGTTGCTCGAAAGTTGTGGAAGGGTAAGCCTGGGTTTGACTGGCATGCCGAGCCCACCATAGGAACTCCTGTTTTAAGCATGGGATTAGTGGCATTTCTGTTTCTAAGCTGTGCCTGTGTTGAGACCATAAATTCTTTAGGTACCACTGTAACTTTCTCATATGCAGTCTGGCATGTGGGACCAAGATTATGCATGATGCCATGAAGCCCAAGGCCTGCAGAACTTTTCTTGCTGTTAGTTTGTTCTGCTTTGTTAATGCCAAGAAGTAAAGAGGGAGTTCTTTTGTTTTTCTGCAGTTAGGAATGCCATCTGTTTTACTGTGTCCAATTCCGCCAAGAAAGTTCTTGTCTGGGATGGTATCAGTCTTGACTTTTGAAAATTGACTGTGTATCCCAGGGCTTGTAGCAAGTAAATGACCCTTTGTAAATCTGTTGTCAGCTTGCTTTTGTTGTCCGCTTGTAACAGGCAGTCGTCCAGGTATGGATAAATTTGGATTCCCTGTACTCTGCAGTGAGCGATTACTGATGCCAGGCATTTTGTGAATACTCTGGGCAGTAGATAAGCCAAAGGGCAATGCTGAGAATTGATAATGCTCTGATCCTGCAAGAAATCTGAGGTATCTTCTGCAATTTGGTCGAATGGGGACGTGCAGGTAGGCCTCCTTGAGATCTAGAGTTACCAGCCAACACTCCTTGCCCAGCATGGGAAGAAGTTGCTGTAGGGTCAGCATTTTGAATTTTGGGACAATGATGTATGTTTAAGATGGACAGGTCGAGAATAGGTCTCCAGTTTTTTTCTTTTCTTGGTACTAGGAAGAGTCTGGAGTAGAATCCTTTGCCCTGTTCTGTTATTGGCACCCTTTCCACAGCTCTTATCTTTATTAATTCTGCTGTCTGGTGCAGGGCTTCTATTTTTTGATTTGGGGGCAGGTTTGGCATTCCTCTTTTTACTGGTAAAGTGTGGAAGTGGAACCGGTAGCCTTGGTCTATGGTTTGCAAAATCCACTTGTCTTTTGTAATATAGTGCCAATATTTCGAGAATAAGGCTAACTTTCCGCCTAATGGTGCTGCTATTTGCTCCCTGGTAGGCGGAGTCAGAGCCAAGTCACTGTGATTGTCCTGTTGCAGTGGCAGTGGTTGCGTCTGTGCCTCGGTTATTGCCTTGCCACTGTCGTCCTCTGTAGGCACCTCCTCTGGATTGATTTCTGCCCCTAGAGCGTCTGTTCCTGCCCCTTTGGGATCTTGTGGAGTCAGGAAAGGACCAATTTTTGGCAGGCCAGTTCCTGCTAAACCTTGGGGCTGAACCTGTTGGAAAACTTTTACTGTTTGTACAGATTTTGCCTTTTCTTCCATTTTCTTCATTACCTGCTGGGCAGGTTCCCAAATAGACTGGCCTTATCCATAGGAGCATCCAATAGCTTAGCTTTAACATGATCCGGCAAGACCTGTTCTTTCAACCATGCATGCCTTCTTATCACTGTGCCAGTCATGGCTGATCTAAATGAAGCCTCCAGTGCATCATAGCCATATTTTAAAGAATGGTTACTAACCTGCTGGATGTTATTCACCATTTCTAATACATATTTCTTATCTAAAGATTCATCAGAGGACAGCTTTTTAATTAACTGATCAAGCATAAACTCTTGGTATTGGATCATGTGAAACTGACAGTTTAAAGCTCTAGCTGAGAGAGTAGCAGAGGTGTAGACTTTTTCCCCCATCTCTCTAAGGACCTGGATTCCCTTTCAGAGGGAATAGGGTTTTTGCTGTGGTCGAGGCTACTGCCTTAGGCCCCTGGGATATAGTTTCGGGGTCTGCAAGTGGGGCCTTGTATAGGTGGTGATGAGTGCCTGGCACCCTGTAAAATCTATCTGGTTTGGCAGGGGCTGGAGGTAAGGAATCAGGTGCAGTGCAGACATCATTAAATGCATCGTCCACAACAGATAGGACAGGAGGTATAGCTAAGGGCCTATGTTGTGGTAAGTGCAGAAAAGTCCTAAGCCTTTTTCTTGAATCTGAGAAATCTTGTCCCTGCCATTGGAATTGTTCTCTCATGGCATGTAAGGTTTCCCCAAAGGAGAATTCCTCTGGTGGAGAGGCAGCTGGAATGGATTCTTCAGCATCTGAATCTTCATAATTGGAAAAAGGAGCCTCTGGCTGGTCTGTAATGTCTGAGTCATCCGCAGAATCATCAGAGGACACAGGCTCGGGGGCTCTGCTCTAGGTCTCTTTTCTGGGGGCTGAGAGGCCCTGTCTGGGTGAGATTGGGATCCCCTAATTAAGGATATTAAATCTTCTGCCTGAGTGAGGGTGGTTTAACAGGCACTGATTTAGCTGATTTGGCTGCTTTAGCCCTGGCAAAGGCCTTAATAGACATGGCTGCAGGAGGCCTAGCAGCACCACGTGCTGGGGTAGAGATATCCAAGGGGATGGTGTCTGATAGATCAGTAGGAACCACAGTTGTAGGCAAAATTTCTGAGGCTGATTCAGATAAGGTAGCAGGAGCCTCAGTAGTAGTCATGGATTCGGCTGAAGATTGACCAGTTTTCTCGGTTTCGGCCGAAACCGAGACACTCGCGGCTTGCTTAACCGTGGTTTCGGCCGAAACCGCGGACCGTGAGTGTCGGTCTTTTCTTTGCGTTTTTTAACAATTTGGGTAGTCGGAGGATCCGACGGCATAATGTACGCAAAATCTGAGCCGAAAAACTGTTCAGCAAACTCCGACCGATGCCTAAGCGTTCGTCGGTTGAAGGAAGCACAGGCCGAACAGGCTGCTACGTCGTGGTCTGGGCCTAAGCAAGGCAGACAGTAAGAGTGGAAATCTTTATGAGGTATTTGTTTCCCACAAGTTAAACAGTTGTTGACTTTTTCTGACATCGGCTGAGGCAAGAAAGGGTCCCCAACGGGGTACTTAGCTTTTAGAAGTCTTCGAAGTAGTATTCGGTAGTAGTAATCTCTGGATCTGACCGACCGGCACTTGCGAACAGCTTCTGCTTCGGGCGCCACGCGGCAAGAAAGACTGAGGAAAATGGCGTTGGCTGATGCCTTTATACCCGAAGACCAGCAGAGATGACGTCGGGTGGAGTGCGACATCAGCCGAAGCCGGACCCAGACTTTGGAATCCAGCCGACCGAAGGGCTGCCTGCCGACAGGACAACCCATTTGTTATGACTGCAGATGCATCCATGAAGGACATCTGAATACTACCAGTGACTTTCTAAACTTCACAATGAACTGTTGCGAGATGAGTTTAGACTTCCTGGACGTTACCATACACAGAGAAAATTACCAATGGTTTACAAAACTACATAGGAAACAATGTTACAAACCATCTTTTCTACACAGAAACAGTATGCAACCCTAGGATTTTTCCTAACATAATCAGAGGCTAGGCAATGAGAACCATCTTCCCTATGTTGTCAAGAGGAAGTGTATAGAAATGACTTAATTGAGCCAAGAACAGGTTTCATTACTAGGGAGTATAGTGAAAGTACAGTTGTGTACACTTACCATAAATGTAGATGTTAGAGTGTATTCACTGTTGCAGTCATTACATTTGGGCAATCTGCTTGCAGGTTGCCCTCAGTCGGCCTGAATAACAAAGTCTTGGGTCCTGCATCGGTTGCTGTCTCCTCTTCCATGACGTCAGGTCATCAGGGGTATAAAACATGCAGCCAATGCCATTTTAATCAGTTTTCTTGCCTCAGATGTCAGGTGCCCCCCAAATGGGGAGCAAAAATATATATAAATAAACTGTAAATATATAAATGCACATTAGAAACATAAAATTTACCTTCAACTAAAAGCAAATACTCCACAAAGGCTTTTGAGTATAGTGAAGGAAAGAAAAGGTATAGAATGGGGGATGGAGGGTGGGTAACCCAGACAGCAACAGTGAATACACTCTAACATCTACATTTATGGTAAGTGTACACAACTGTACTATGTTCTTCATGTTTCACTGTTGCAGTCATTACATTTGGGTAGAATCCTAAAGCTATGGATGGGAGGATGGAACTAAACAGCATTAGGAGCAGCTATAAGGCCCTGCAGGACTGCAGTAGCAAAGCCTACCCTAGATTTAGAGAAGAGAGGTAAATGATAATGCTTTGTGAACATATGAACAGAGCTCCAAGTAGCAGCTTCTAGAATGTCTTTGGTTGGGACCCCTCTGAGAAAAGCTGCTGAAGTAGAGGCAGCCCTGGTGGAATGGGATCTGATCCCCTTGGGCACTGGTTTACCATGGTGCAAATAGCAGAAACAAATGCAGTGGCTTATCCATTTAGAAATAAGTCTGCTTTGATATAGCCTTCCCCTCTGATCCTGCAGCAAATGCTACTAGTAGTTGCTCAGACTTTCTTAGAGATTTTGTCCTGTTTAAGTAGAATCTTAGCTGTCTGTGTACATCCAAAGAATGCAGAATCCGCTCCCCCTTGTTCTGCGGATTTGGAAAAAAAATTGGCAGGTGAATGGTCTGGTTAAGGGCCACACTGAATACCACACCTTAGGCAAAAAGGAAGGATTGGTCCTGAGGGCCACCCTGTCCGGGTAAAATATAATGAAAGGCTCCACTGCCATGAGAGCCTGTAGTTCTGAAACCCTTCTTGCTGAAGTGACTGCCAAAAGGAAAGCGGTCTTCCAAGATAGAAATTTTATATCTGCAGTAGCTGCTGGTTCAAAAGGAGGCAGGGTGAGTTTTTCCAGCACAAAACTGAGGTCCCATGCAGGAGTTGGTGTTCTCCTGGGAGGCCTTAAATTTTTGGCCCTTCTGAGATGCTACTTAAGCAGTGGATGAGAAAAGTGGGAGGCTATGTGTTGCAATCAGCCAAGATGGCAGAGGCATGGATTTTTATTGAAGAGAAAGATAGGCCCTTGTCAAGCATCTCAGTTAAGTATTGTAAAATCTGAGGAATATTGGGCTTTGCTGGGTCTATTCCTTGTGCTTGGATCCAAGCACAGAATCTCTTCCATTTATCAGCATAAGATTTTCTAGTACTAGGCCTTCTGGCTTCCAAAATTACATCCATCACAGGTTTACTGAAAGATGTGGTTTGAATAATTAGTTGATTAGCCATGCTGCAAGATTCAGAGTTTGGAGCTGAGTGTGCAGAATTTGATAGTTCTGCTGAGACAGTAGATAAGGTGTTTGAGACAAGTACCACAGAGGAAGGTGTGAAATATCCCTTAGAAGCGGGTACCAGTGCTGGCGAGGCCAGTGCGAGCAATTAGGATCATTTTTGTTTTTTCCTGTCTGATTTTTAGTAAGACCTTGGAGAGTAGAGGCAGAGGGGGAAAGGCTTACACTGATAGGTTTTTCCAACTGAAGGACAGAGCATCCACTTTCCATGCTTTTTTGTGATGAGTTCTTGTGCAGAATTTGTCCAACTGATAGTTTTTTGGGAGAGGTAAATAGATCTATGGCTGGGCTCCCCCATTTCTATGTTAACATGTTGAAGATTTGTGGATCCAGTTTCCATTCGTGCAGGTCCATAAGATTTCTGCTTAGGTCGTCTGCCAAAGTGTTTTGCTTTCCTGGCAGGAATTGTGCTTGAAGATGTATTTGGTAAGTCAAGGCTGTGTTCCACAAGGCCATGGCTAGTCTGCAAAGGGGGTAGGAATGTGTACCCCCCCTGCTTATGTACCACATAACTGTGGTGTTGTCCATCTTTAAGTCCTTGAAGGCTGTCAGAGCATTCTGAACAGCTAGCATTTCTTTCTGGTTGATATGCACATGCATTTGGGTTGGGCTCCATTTGCCCTGAATGCATCTCCCTAACAGGTGGCCCCCCCAAGCATAGTCTGATGCGTCTGTAGTTAGGGTTTGGGTGGCAGTGGGTAGAATGAATGACAGTCCCTTGTTTTGGTGACATGTCTCTGCCCACCAAAGAAACTCCTGTTGTAGGCAGGGAATGAGAAGAATCATTGTTTCCAGGCTGTGACAATGTTGACTCCATAAGCTTTTTAGATACCATTAAAGTTTCCTCATATGCAGTCTCGCATATGGAATTAGTAGAATGCAGGATGCCATGAACCCAAAAGCATGCAGAATTTGTCTTGCAGATAACTGGGTATTTTTTGCCATTTGTTTGAAGCATGTTGTCAATTGCCTTTGTTTGTCTGGTGTGAGGTAAGCCATCTTGGCAGTTGTATTCAAGCTTGCACCCAGGAATGTAAATATTTGACAGGGTACCAGTTGTGATTTATTTTCGTTTATGGTATACCCTAGGCATGCTAGAAGCCTTTTTACAAACTCCAGATTTTGAAGGAGCGTATCCTTGTCCTCTCTGCTTGAATTAAACAATCGTCCAGATAAATATAAATTTGGATGTTTCTTTGTCTGTAGAATGCAATTACTGGTGCCAGGCACTTTGTAAAGACCTTGGGCACAGTAGATGAGCCAAAGGGCAGTGCAGAGATTGGCAATGCAAAAAAACCTGCTTTGAAGCGGAGGTATCTTCTGCATGATTTCCTTATTGGGATATGCAGGTAAGCCTCTTTTAAGTCTAGAGTTACTAACCAAGCATTCTTGCCTAGCATAGGCAGTAGCTGTTGTAAAGTCAGCATTTTGAATTTTGGAATGTCCAGGTACGTGTTCAGAATCGATAAGTCCAGTATTGGATGCCATGAATTGTTTTTTCTGGGTACCAGGAAAAGTCTTGAATAAAATCCTTGTCCTTTTTCCTGTTCTGGTACCGGTTGAATAGCCCCTATATCCATGAGGGACATGACTTGTTTCTGGGCCTCTGCCCACTGGTTTTGTGGCACATCCGGCCATCCGTTTGGAATTGGCAAAGTATGGAAATGAAATCTGTACCCCTGGGATACTATGTTTAATACCCACTTGTCCTGGGCAATTAACTGCCAATTTTGAGCATGAAGTGCTAGTTTTCCCCCCAAGGGGGCTGCCAAAGGATAAGTGCTTGGAGATGGTAGAGGAAAGTCATTGAGACTGCTTACTGTAGGGTTGTGCTTTGTTTCCTCCAGATTTGGAGGTGGAGGCATCCCATTGCTTTGACCTGTAAGAACCCTGTGATTGATAGCTGGAGCCTTTTGAGCACCTGGGTTTGCCCTGAGTGGCTCTGTTGGACACAGGAAAGGACCAGTTTTTAGTAGGCCAGTGCCTACTGAACCTGGGTGGCTGCACGTGCAAGAAATCTTTTACAGTTTGCATACATTTAGCTTTGTCTTCCATTTTCTTTAAAATCTCTTCTGCCTTATTACCAAACAGAGTATCATGCTGCAAAGGGGCATCCAATGATTTAACTTTAACATGATCAGGCAGATTTTGCTCCTTGAGCCAGTCATGCCTTCTGATCACAGATCCAGTAATGGTGGCCCTACAAGAGGCCTCCAAGGAATCAAAACCACATTGCAAAATATGCTTTCCAACCTGTTCTGCTGAATGCAATAAATCATGTAACTATTTTCCACACAGTAAGAAATCAACATCATTTTCTGTTTCAGTACGCCCATAACATGCTGTTGATATTTAAGCATATGAAACTGGCAGTTTAAAGCCCTGATTGCCAAGGTTGCAGACGTATAAACCTTCTTACCCCATCTATCCAACGCCCTGGAATCTCTATCAAAAGGGTTAGGATTTTTGGCTGTAGAAACCTTAACACCCTTGGGACCCAGAGAAATAGTCTCAGGATCAGCAGCAGGATTTTTTAAAATAAATTTGTGGGAGTCAGGAACCCTGTAATATCTGTCTGGCTTACTAGCAGCCAAAGGCAGGGAATCAGGAGCCATGCTTGATTCCGAAAACACATCAACAATGTCTAATACAGGAGGTATTGCCAAAGGTCTATGCTGAGGAAGAAGAAGGAAATCCCTAAGCCTCTTTTTTGATTCAGAGAAGTCCTAACTCTCCCAGTAAAAATGTTCCCTTAAAGTATGCAAAGTCTCTCCAAAAGAGTAATCCTCAGGAGGAGATGCATATGCGATGGATTCCTCTGTATCAGAACCCTCATAGGGTGGAATAGGAAATTCCTGATCAGAAGAGGAATCAGAAGAAATGGAAACCTGATCTGAAGATTCATAATCAGTGCCTTGCCTAGGCCTCTTAGTTGGGGGGGGGACCCCTGATCAAAGTAATTAAATCCTTAGCCATTTTGATCATCTGTTTTTTAGGCATAGGGGCCTGAGCACGTGGTTCATGCGTCGGTTTTTTAGACACAGAAGTTGTTTTTGACCTTGTTTTTGTTGCTGTCATCGGTTTAATGTAAAAATGTTGAGGCCTGAAAACACCCTCAGAAGCCGGTGCCTGCTCAGCGGCTCCAGACCCATCCAAGGGAGAGACATCCGTGGATTCAACACTTTGCGAATCTCGTGGCATACCGGACTCTGAATGGGTCTTGGTAGAGGCCTGCGACTCAAAAGTAGCGGGTATCAGGGACTGCAAAAGCACTTCACTGAGTACCGGTGAACCAGCGACTGACTTAGGAGAAGCTTCGTCGTCGGTTTTGGACCTCGACGGTCTGTCTCTGTCTCTTTCCTTGCGTTTTTTGTGAACTCCGGTAGTCAGATTGCTAACCAGTGACATTTCAGGGTAGTTAAATCTTGAATCAAAATATTTAGAAGCAAAAATATACCGAAGCTTAGTTGGTTAAATTTAGCACAAAACCAACAGCAAAGCACGTTGTGATCACGGCCTAGGTAAGGAATACAGTACAAATGAAAATCCTTATGAGGTATTTGCTTCCCACAAGTAATGCAATTAACTTTTACTGACATCAGTAAGGAGCAAGAAAAAGTTTCTCCAACGGGGTACTTGGCTTTAGTTTGAAAACTTCGGTTCTGAAACTCAAATACGAAAATTTCAGGAGTTGGCCGACCGGGACTTGTGAACTGCTTCTGCTTCAGGCACTGCACGGCAAGAAAGACTGATTAAAATGGCATTGGCTGCATGTTTTATACCCCTGACGACCTGATGTCATGGAAGAGGAGACAGCAACCGACGCAGGACCCAAGACTTTGTTATTCAGGCCAACTGAGGGCAACCTGCCAGCAGATTACCCAAATGTAATGACTGCAACAGTAAAACACGAAGAACATCATGACGTTGATAAGGTGTACCATAATGTACACAAAGAAAGAAAGTAAAGCTAAGCCCTACTACTCTGATAGAGTAGGTAGTGACAGGTTAGGCACTAGGAATAGTGTACTACCATAAATTCTGATAGTCCTACCATATTACAAGGGATGTGAAAAGGTTTGAAACCATCATATGACAAAATTGGCATATGTTGTTAGTATATGAGGATTCCACCAACATAGTTGGTGGACAACCACATTTTGCATTTAGAAATAAGAAAAATCTGAAACAGCAGCTTTGCTATCCTAGGACACCTATTCTGATGGATAACACAGTGAACGGTACCCATAGATGTGGAAAATGTACACACTGCATTTATATAGATGAATCAAGGTTTTTTAAGCACCCTGAAACAGGGCGCCTATGGGAGCTAAGGAATTCTGCTAATTGTAATACTAATCACTGCACAACACGTTTCCATTTTTATGTTGGCAAAACTAACAGTCACCATAGGGAAAGGATAAGGGATCACCTTTACTGCACTAGGAAAGGGCAACTGTATAGTGCTTTGGCTAGGCATACATTGGAGAAGGGGGGTGACCATATATTTTTGTTTCAGGTTTTACACATCCAGAATGTTAGCAATAGGATGGGGGACATAGTTAATACTACTGAAAATATGAAAGTAAAATGAATTTTGTGTTTAGGAGCATATAGAGCCTTGGGTTTGAATGATAGTGTTCCATTGAAGTCCGTGCTAAAATCCAGAACGTTAAAACAATAATATCATTTAAGTAAATGTTGTTTTAACATGAGAAGACTACATAAACATATGCAGGGCCTTGGGTCAATATGACAATATTTCTTGAACTGCTTTTAGTATAGATATTATTAAAGACAAGTACTTGTTGAAATGTATGTATTAAAGTATATGTATTTACTAGGTGGACAACATGTGCATTTATTAGGCAGAATATATGTATCCATTAAACTGTTGAGTGTGTACTGCTTATACTTTTATATATATTTTTATATTTATATCTATGAAAGTACAGTTTTGTACCTACCATAAATGTAGATGTTCGAGTGCTCATACAGCTGCAGTCATTACAGATGGGTTATCCTGCCGTCAGGCGGGTCCTCGGTCGGTCGAATTCCAAAGTCTAGGTCCTGCGTCGGTTATCGTCACTTCTTCCCTGACGTCAGTGCGGCAGGGGTACAAAAGAGGCAGCCGACGCCATTTTCTTCAGTTTTTCTTGCCCCAGATGTCAGGTGCCCCCAGAAGGAAGGCAAAACATAATGTTATGCAAACATGCAATATAGAATAATCAAAAAACAGTAGTTGCAAGCAAATACACCATAAAAGAATACCCCAAATACGTTGTATGATAAGGTGTTTGTCATAAGGCCTGTCCTAAGAGGGGACGGAGGGGGGGGGTAACCTGGACTGCAGTTGTATGAGCACTCGAACATCTACATTTATGGTAGGTACAAAACTGTACTATGTTCATCGTGCATACAACTGCAGTCATTACAGATGGGAAGAATCCCAAAGCTAAGTAAGGGTGGTAGGCACTAAGTGGGACTAGGAGGAGCGAGGATGCCCTGCAAGACTGCTGTGGCAAAACCCGCTCTAGATTTAGAGTATAGTGGAAGGTGATAGTGCTTGGAGAAAGTGTGCACTGAACTCCAAGTGGCTGCTTCCAAAATGTCCTTGGTAGGGACCCCCCTGAGGAAAGCTGCAGAGGTAGCTGTGGCCCTGGTGGAGCGGGATCTGATGCATGCAGGCACAGTTTTTCCATGAAAAAAGAGTAACAAAAGCGTATGCAGTGGGCTATCCATTTTGAAATTGTCTGTTTGGAAATAGCCTTTCCTTGAGCACCTGTAGCATAGGACACAAAGAGTTGCTCGGATTTCCTGAATGGCTTTGTCCTGTCCAAATAATAACGAAGTTGTCTGTGAATGTCCAAGGAATGTAGTAGTCTTTCCCCTTTGTTTTGTGGATTTGGATAAAAGGTAGGTAAAGTGGATAGTCTGATTCAAAGCTACACTGGATACTACCTTTGGCATAAAGGTAGGGTTGGTTCGTAAGGAAACTCTGTCCTGATGGAAAATGATGAATGGATGCACAGCCATGAGGGCCTGTAGCTCCGAAAACCTGCATGCTGAGGTTATAGCCAGAAGAAAGGCTGTTTTCCATGACAAGTATTGTAGTTCTGTTGAAGAAGCTGGCTCAAAGGGAGGAAGGGTCAGCTTTTCCAATACGAAGTTGAGGTCCCAAGCAGGGACTGGTGGTTTCCTTGGGGGTTTTATATTTTTTGCCCCTCTGAGGAACTGCCTTAAGAGAGGATGTGAGAATAAAGGAGGATCTGTGTTGTATTGTGCAGAAATGGCTGAAGCGTGGATCTTGATGGAGGAGAAGGAAAGTCCACTATTTAACATCTCAGCTAGGTACTGTAAAATTTGAGGTATATTTATTACCCAAGGATTCTGGCCCTTTTCTTGATTCCAGGCACAAAATCGTTTCCATTTGGTGGAGTAGGCTTTTCTAGTAGGAGGTCTTCTGGCATCCAAGATGACATCCTGCACCTCCTTGGAGAGGAGAGTCTGTTGGGAAATTAAGGAATTCTCCATGCAGCTAGATTTAGGGTTTTGAGCTGGCTGTGAAGGGTTTTGTAGTTGTGCTGGGACAACAGAAGAGGGACTAGAGGTAGGATCCATGGTGGGGAATGTGTCAGGCTCTTCAGGAGCGGATACCAGTGTTGTCTTGGCCAGTCTGGGGCAATGAGAATCATTTGTGGCCTCTCTGCTCTGGCTTTTAATAGAACTTTGGGCAGTAGAGGAAGAGGCGGGAAGGCATAAACTGTCAATGTTGTCCAATTGAAATAGAGTGTGTCCACTTTCCAGGCCTGTGGATGATAGGTCCTTGAACAAAATTTTTTCAACTGGCAATTTCTGTGGGTAGCAAATAGATCTATGTCTGGCTGTCCCCATGCCTGAGTTATCTTTGTGAAAACTTGAGGATGCAACTTCCATTCGTGTGGATCTGTCATATTTCTGCTTAGGTTGTCTGCCAGTGTGTTTTCCTTCCCTGGCAGGAATTGTGCCTGTAGTTGAATTTGCAATTCCAGTGCTGTGTTCCATAGGGTCATGGCTTGCCTGCACAGGGGGTATGAATGAGTTCCCCCTGTTTGTTTATGTACCACATCACTGTGGTGTTGTCTGTCCTTATCAATAGCTGGCCTGGATGCAGTAGGTCTTTGAAGGTCATAATATCATTTTGCACGGCTAGCATCTCCTTTTGGTTGATGTGTAGGTGCTTCTATTTTTGGGACCATTTTCCCTGAATGCACTGATCTGCCATGTGTGCTCCCCAGGCGTAGTCTGAGGCGTCTGTTGAGATGATTTGAGTTGCTTGAGGTACACAGAAAGGGAGACCTGTGTTTCTTTGGCATGCTTGAGCCCACCACAAAAATTCCTTTTGAAGGCATGGAATGAGTGGTATAATTGTTTCCAAGCTGTGGCTGTGTTGAGACCATAAGTGTTTTAGGTACCATTGAAGTTTCCTCATATGCAGCTTTGCACATGGGATTAGTAGGATGCAAGATGCCATGAATCCCAGAGCTTGCAGGACTTTCCTTGCAGTTAGCCTGGTGAAAGTTGCCATTTTGCTGAAGTATTGAGACAGTTGCCCTTGTTTGTCTGGCGTGAGGTAGGCCATCTGGGTGGTTGTATTCAAGCTGGCACCCAGGAAAATCATTTGTTGAGAGGGTATTAGTTTTGATTTCTTTTTGTTGACTGTGTATCCCAGGAAGTTTAACAGTTTTATTACAAACGCCAGATGCTGCAATAGTATGTCCTTGCTGTCCGCTTGGATCAGGCAGTCATCCACATATGGGTAGATTTGTATTCCTTGTAGTCTGCAGAAGGCGATTACTGATGCCAGGCATTTCGCAAACACTCTGGGAGCAGTAGATAAGCCAAAGGGCAATGCAGAAAATTGGTAATGGGTTGAACCTGCAAGAAATCTGAGGTATCTTCTGCAATCTTGTCTGATAGGGACATGCAGGCATGTCTCCTTGAGGTCCAATGTTACCAGCCAAGACTCCTTGCCCAGCATGGGAAGAAGCTGCTGTAATGTGAGCATCTTGAATTTTAGCACCTGTAGATATGTGTTTAGGATGGATAGGTCTAAGATAGGTCTCCAATCTTTGTCTTTACTTGGTACCAGGAATAGTCTGGAATAAAAACCTTGACCTTGTTCTTTTGCAGGTACCTCTTGAATCGCTTTCATGTCTATGAGAGCGGAAATTTGTTTTTGTGCCTCTGCCCTTTGATTTTGTGGCAGGTTTGGCATGGCTCTCATTTTTGGAAGGGTGTGAAAGTGGAACCTGTAGCCTCTGTCTATAATGTCCAGAATCCATTTGTCTTTTGTAACAATATGCCAGTTTTCCGCCCAAAGGTGCTGCCATTAAAGCTTTGCTTGGCAGGTGTAGGGGGAAGTCATTGTGTCTGTTTTCTAAATGACTGTGATCTATCTTCTCCACCTCTTGGGTTTGGTGCTTGCCACTGTCTGGCTCCGTAAGATCCTTGAGGTTGCCCTCTACTCCTTGGGCGTCTGTATCTGCCCCTTTGAGGTCTGTCCGTGGCTGGAAAGGACCAATTTTTTGAAGGCCAGTTTCTGCTGAAACATGGAGGTTGTACCTGTAGGAAATCTTTCACTGTTTGCATTGATTTTGCTTTTTCCTCCATTTTCTTTAGTACCTCCTCACCTTTAACACCAAACAATACATCTTTTTGAAGTGGTGCATCTAATAATTTTGCTTTGACATGATCTGGTAAGGTTTGCTCTTTGAGCCAAGCATGTCTACGTATAACAGACCCCATAACAGCAGCTCTACATGAGGCCTCTAAAGCATCAAAACCACACTGCAAGGTATGTTTACCCACTTGCTCTGCACCATGCAACAAATCCTGCAACTCTTTCAAATCTGGTTGTTCTGGTTGTGTCATTTTGCTTTTCAACTGAGATAACAAAAACTGTTGATACTTTAACATGGAATTGACAGTTTCATACCCTCATGGTTAAAGTGGCCGAGGTATACACCTTTTTCCCCCACCTTTCTAATGCTCTGGAATCTCTCTCTGAAGGTAATGGGTTTTTAGCAGCAGAGACCTTAATTCCCTTGGGACCCTGTGAAATAGTTTCTGGGTCAGCAGTATGGCTTTTATATAGGAACTGGTGAGGATCAGGAACCCGGTAATACCTGTCTGGTTTAACAGGAGCTGGAGGTAAAGAATCTGGATTAAGGCTGGCTTCTGAGTACACATCATCCAAAATATCTAAAACAGGAGGGATAGCCAGGGGCCTATGCTGGGGGAGCAGTAGAAATTCCCTGAGCCTTTTCTTGGAATCTGAGAAATCTTGGCCTTCCCAGTGAAAGTGTTCCCTCAATGTATGCAGGGTTTCCCCAAAAGAGTAGTCCTCGGGGGGGGAGACCGAGGGAATAGACTCCTCAGCATCAGAGTCTTCGAAAGAGGAACAGGTGTAATCCTGGTCCTCAGAGTGTTCTGAGGTAATAGAAGCTTGATCTGAGGAAGGGTAGTCTTCCTCTAATCTGGGTCTTTTGTCAGAGGGGGGTTGAGAACCCCTGATAAGAGTAATCAAATCCTCAGCCATTTTAAGCATCTGCTTTTTAGGCATGGGGCCTTGAGAGGAGGTCTGAGGACCCTGTTTTTTTGTTTTCATGGCTGCTTTAGATTTAGTGAAAGACTTAATAGAGAAGGAGGAAGGCCTGAAGACGCCTTCAGAAATGGCAGGTCTGTCTAAATTCTGAGTTTCCCCGCCAAGAGTGGCGTCGGAATCTGCAGTAGGAATGGGGACTGAGGAGCCTGCTACCTCGGGTACTGAAGTCACCGACAATGTAGTTTCATCGGTACTCAGGGGCTGCGTAGGCGCCTCGCTGAGAACCGGAGAACCGGTAGTCTGCCTAAGCGAGGTCTCAGTAGTTGGTGCGGACCTCGGATGTCGGTCCTTATCTTTGCGTCTTTTGCTCAAAACTGGAGTCGGAGTATCCGACGACATGATATAATTAAATTTTTTGCCAAAATAATGAAGGGCAAACTCCGCCAGGCGCTTAATAGTGCGCTTGTTGAATCTAGCACAAAAACGGCAGGCCGAGACGTCGTGGTCTGGGCCTAAGCAAGGTATACAGAAAGAGTGGAAATCCTTATGCGGTATTTGCTTCCCACATGAAATGCAATTATTAACTTTGTCTGACATCGGTCTGAGTCAAGAAAAGTTTCCCCAACGGGGTACTTAGCTTTCAAGAAAACTTCGGCTGAAATACTTTCATAACTCTCAGGAGCTGGTCGACCGGCACTTGCGAACTGCTTCTGCTTCGGACACCACGCGGCAAGAAAGACTGAAGAAAATGGCGTTGGCTGCCTCTTTTGTACCCCTGCCGCACTGACGTCAGGGAAGAAGCGACGACAACCGACGCCGGACCTAGACCTTGGAATTCGGCCGACCGAGGACCCGCCTGACGGCAGGATAACCCATCTGTAATGACTGCAGTTGTATGCACGATGAACATCATTAGTTACTAAATATGGAATGTAAGCATATGTATTTATTAATTGACTTTTTATGCATTTTATTTACATTTATCCACATGTCCTTGGCCTTTACACTTTGTGTATGTGGTTTTTAAACAGAATTTTTCTGACTTTAGCAATTAACCAAGGGCAAAACATAAACATAGTAATTAACTGATTGTTGAGTGCTGAATTCATTTTGAGTGGTAGGATTGGTTGTTCTTGTAATGAATTAAAGTATTTAAGTGTTATTGCTGTTTGAATGAACTGTGTGACGAAGCAATGGTTACCACTGTGAAAGCGCTCATCATTTTGTATTAAAAAAAAAAGATTTTCCTTTGTCGTGGTTCAGCTTCATTATTCCAGGTACCTTCCTACTGGTTATCTGTTTTTCAAAAAAAAAAAAGTCTCCGAGATCCATGCGGATATGACTTGTTTAGAAACAGAAGTTGTTCGGATTTGTTAATGGCCCTAGTCTTATCCAAATAATATCTGATCTATGTAAATCCAAGGTGCGAAGAACCCTCTCACTAGCAGACTGCGAAGAAGGAAAAAAGGAGGGCAAATTAATAGACTGATTAACAGACATGTTAACTACCATGGGCATAAAGGGTTACAACAAAGAGACGTCTTATGCCAATGAAAAAACAAAAAAGGAGGAACAGCTATAAGATCCTAGAGTACAGAGACTCTTTCAGCTGAAGTAAGGGCGGCAAAGAACAGTCTTCCTTGTCCAATGTTGCAAGGAAACTGAAGCTACAGGATCAAAAGGAGTCTAAATCAATTTTTCAAGTACAAAACTGACGTCCCAGGAATGCAGAACGGGCTTCCTGGGAGGCCTCGTAGGAAGATCACCTTTAAGAAATTGTTTGACCTCAAGCAAAGGGGCAAGAGGAGTCGTCAATGGCAGATGAGCAGAAATAGCCGAGAGGTGAACTATAACAGAAGAATATGCTAAACCCAGCATGGAGCAATTCACAACAAGTAAGAGAGAGCTAGAGGATCCACACAGAAAAAGGATTCTGGTTATGTGAAAGGCACCAGACAGAAAATCTCTTCCATTTAGACACATACAATTTCCTGGTAGTGGGTTTCCTGGCCTCCTGCAAAACTCTAAGCATGTCCTCAGGAAAAAAAGTGCCTAAAAGGGATTAAAACCATATCAGCCACAATGTCAGTTGAAAGAGGACAAGTGAGGATAGATCAGAAAAATCTCATCTTGTGTGAGTAGGTACACCCTTGTGAGGTAACTTTCGGTGACTACTCCTGGCTAGGTGAAAAAGAAAGGTGACCAGTGATGTCTGGGCCAAAAGGGAATCACAGACATTTTGGGAGAGTCCTGCTCTACTTTGAGCAGGACTCTTGAAATCAGAGGAAATGGAAGTGAAGACAGACAAACATCTCCTTCCAAGAAAAACAGAGGGCATCCACCTTCCAAGCCAAAAGACTTGGAACTCTAGTTCAAAAAATGGGAAGTTGTCTGTTCAAAGGGGAGGCAAAAAGACTACCTGCGGCGTACATTACCAATAGACAATATCCAGAAACACATCGCTGTGAAGCATCCATTTGTGAGCTTGTGTACTGGACCTGCTCAAGGCGTCTGCCACTATATTTTGCTCTTAAGGAATGTGCACAACCTGAAGAGTCAATTGACACTGGACAGCTAGATACCATACCTGAACAGCCAGTCTGCAAAGAAGGTAGGACCGTGTCCCCTTGCTTGTTGATATACCACATCACTGTAGTATTGTCTGTGAAAACTTTGAAAGGCACCGGAAGAAGAGGGAGGTAATGGTCTGAATGGGGAAAAGGAAAGCTCTCGTCTCCTTTCTGCTGATGTGGTCTGACCTCTGATGAGGAGGCCAGAGACCCTGGACCTTGAGGAAACAGAAAGAGGCTCCACACCCCTTGTCTGAGGTATCCAAGAAAAGATCCTGAGAGGGGATTGGGGGCTGAAATGAAGTCCCAGGTTGAGAGTTAGCTGATGAATTCATCACTGAAATTTGAGTTTGAGGCATGGTAGAAAACTGACTACAGAATCTAGTGGATGACAGTGTTGGAGCCATACTGACTTTAGGAGCCACTGTAGTTTTTTCATATGAAGTCTGGCTAGAGGTAGCATAGGAGTGGTGGAAGCCATGAATCCTAGATCCTTGAGAAATTCTTCTGCTGTAACTGAAACTAAAGGAAGAAGGGATTGAAAAAAGGTGATTTGAAAAAGAGCCTTGGGAGGAGGCAAGGATGCCAGCATGGAAATGGTATGGATCCTGCAACCGAGAAACCCATGATCCTGAGAAGGAACCAGGATGGACTTCAGAAAGTTTACTGTAAATCCCAGACTTTGTAAGAGATGGGCAGTACACACTGGAGATGCTGAAACAAGACCTCAGGGGAGGGAAGCTACAATGAGTAGG
Source organism: Protopterus annectens (assembly GCF_019279795.1). Lineage (NCBI taxonomy): Eukaryota > Metazoa > Chordata > Ceratodontiformes > Protopteridae > Protopterus > Protopterus annectens. The sequence goes on from NC_056731.1 coordinate 1,148,553,244, forward strand.
TCTTCCAGATAAGGAAAGATTTGAACCCCTCTCATCCTGCAATCACAGTAGCGAGGCATTTAGTGAATACCCTTGGGGCAGTAGAAAGGCCAAAGTACAAAGCAGAGGACTGAAAATGCAAGGAAGAGACAAACACAAAAACATCCTAAAAAGAGGATGATTTGGGATGGGAAGATAACTAACCTTGAGGTCAAGGGAGACCACAAAACATTGTGGAAGAAGAAACAGGATTTGAAGAGAGAGCATCTAAAAGGAAGGGACCTTCAGAAAGGTGTTGAGTTGAGAAAGATCTGGAATGGGCCTCCAGATGCCTTATTCCTGAGAACCAGAAACATTCTAGAATAAAATCCCTTCCCAGGAAGGGGGCACAGCTTGAATGGTGCCTTGTGCCAAAAGCCCCTTAAGTAGTTTTGGGAAGAAAGGAAGTTGTTCCTGAGAAGATTGAGGGATGCCCAGAAAATGAGGAAGGGATTTTCACACCAATAAGTATCGCTGATGGATGGCTGACAGAACCTAAGAGACTTGAGTGACCCTTAATCAATGGGGAAGGGACAGGGAAAGACAAAGGGATAAGGGAATCTGACTCAAAAAAATGGGAAGCAAACTGTCAGATAAAACCTGGCTTGTCTTGAAAAGGTGGCTTCTGAGAAGTAGGAGTCTTAAGTAAATTTAGCAGGAGGAACCCACCTAGAAACTTTCTTACCTTTGGGAGGAGGGCAAATTTGTCTGTGAACAAAGGCAGATTTGGATGGATAATTCCTCTGAAACTTAAGGATAGCGGAAATAAAAAGGCTTTAAATACTGCAAGGCCGTAACTTTACCCAGAAGGGACCTAAACAGCTCAGCAGCAGAACAGTACAGTTGTGTACACTTACCATAAATGTACATGTTCAAGTGTATTCACTGTTGCAGTCATTACATTTGGGTAATCTGCTGTCAGGTTGCCCTCAGTCGGCCTGATTAACAAAGTCTTGGGTCCTGCGTCGGTTGCTGTCATTTCTTCCATGACGTCAGATCGTCAGGGGTATAAAACATGCATCCAACGCCATTACATCAGTTTTCCTTGCCCCAGATGTCAGGTGCCCCCATAATGGGGAGCACATAAAATTAAAAACACAAAAATATACCTCCAACCAAAAGCAAATGCACCAAAAAGGCTTTTAAGCATAGTAAAAGAAAGTAGAGGTATAGCCAGAGAAAAGTAGGGGGCTGGGGGGAGGGTAACCAGGACTGCAACAGTGAATACACTCGAACATCTACATTTATGGTAAGTGTAAACAACTGTACTATGTTCTTCGTGTTTCACTGTTGCAGTCTTTACATTTGGGTAGATTCCCAAAGCTATGGTTGGGAGGAGGAGTTTATACAGCATTAGGAGCAGCTATAAGGCCCTGCAAGACAGCAGTGGCAAAGCCAGCTCTGGATTTAGAGAAAATTGGTAAATGACAATGCTTGGTGAAAGTACGTACAGACCTCCAGGTAGCAGCTTCTAGAATATCCCTGGTAGGAACACCTCTGAGAAAGGCTGCAGAAGTAAATGCAGCCCTGGTGGAGTGAGATCCGATCCCTTGGGGGATAGGTTTTTCATGGTGCTTATAGCAGAAATGAATGCAATGGCTTATCCATTTAGAAATGGTTTGTTTTGAAATAGCCTTCCCCTCTGCCCCTGCAGCAAATGCTACCAGCAACTGTTCAGATTTTCTTCGAGATTTACTCCTGTCCAAGTAGAATCGCAGTTGTCTGTGCACATCCAAGGAATGCAGAATCCGTTCCCCTTTGTTCTGTGGACTGGGAAAGAAGGTTGGCAAATGAATGGACTGATTAAGAGCCACAATGAAAACCACCTTGGGCATGAAGGATGGATTGGTCCTCAGATACCCTGTCCGCATGAAAGATAATGAAAGGCTCCACTGCCAAAAGGGCCTGTAATTCAGATATCCTTCTAGCTGAAATGACTGCTAAAAGGAAGGCTGTTTTCCAAGAAAGAAATTTTAAGTCTGCAGTAGCAGCTGGCTCGAAAGGAGGTAAAGTGAGCTTCTCCTGGGTGGTCACAAGTTCTTTGCCCCTCTGAGATACTGCTTGAGCAGGGGATGAGAGAAGAGGGGTGGTTCTGTGTTATAGTGAGCTGAAATAGCTGAAGCGTGAATTTTAATAGAGGAAAGACAGGCCCTTGTGAAGCATCTCAGTTAAGTATTGCAAAATCTGAGGTAAATTGGGCATTGCTGTGCTCATCCCTAAAGACTGGTTCCAGGCGCAGAATCTTTTCCATTTGTCAGCATAAGATTTTCTAGTACTAGGTCTTCTCGCTTCCAAGATGACATCAATCACAGGTTTGCTGAGGGATGATAAGGGTGAATTTAAGTGATTAGCCAGGCTGCAAGGTTCAAGGTTGGAAGCTGAGGGTGCATAATTTGGTTCTCCTGCTGAGACAGCAAGGAAGGGGTCTGAGGCAGGTGCCATGGAGATATTTGCGACACACTGCATAGGAATGGGTACCAGTGTTGGCGTAGCCAGTCTGGAGCAAACATTCTTGGTTTGTTGTCCCATTTGACTTTTAGCAGAATTTTGGAGAGCAGAGGCAGAGGGGGGAAAGGCGTAGACTGATAGGTTTTTCCAGTTGAAGGACAGAGCATCCACTTTTCGGGCTTCATTGTGGAGAGTCCTTGTGCAAAACTTTTCCAACTGGTAGTTCTGGAGGGAGGCAAATAGACCTATGTCTGGGCTCCCCCATTTGCTTGTCAACATGTTGAAAATCCGTGGTTCCAGTTTCCACTCATGTGGGTCCATGAGATTTCTGCTTAGTCCTTCTGCTAGTGTATTCAATTTTCCTGGCAGGAATTGAGCCTGTAGGTGCACTTGGTAGCTCAAGGCTGTGTTCCACAATGCCATGGCTAGTCTGCAGAGGGGGTAAGAATGTGTACCCCCCTGCTTGTTTATGTACCACATAACCGTGGTGTTGTCCTTTACCATTAGTTGTCCTAGAAGAATGTAGTCCTTGAAGGCTGTCAGAGCATTCTATATGGCTAACATTTCTTTTTGATTGATATGTAGGTGCATTTGATTTGGGTTCCATTTGCCCTGAATGTACTTCCCTGCCAGGTGATCCCCCATGCATAGTCTGATGCATCTGTAGTTAGGGTTTGGGCGGCAGGGGGTAGCGTGAATGGCAGTCACTTGTTTTGGAGGCAGGCCTCTGCCCACCATAGGAATTCCAGGCGTAGGCAAGGTATGGTAGGAATCATTGTTTCCAGGCTGTGACAATGTTGACTCCATAGACTTTTCAAGTACCACTGTAGTTTCTTCATATGCAGTCTTGCATATGGAATTAGAAGAATGCAGGAGGCCATGAACACCAAGGTTTGCAGTATTTGTTTTGCAGATAGCAGGGTTTTTGTGGCCACTTGTTTGAAGTAAGTTATCAAATGAATTTGCTTCTCTGGTGTGAGGAAAGCCATCTGGGCAGTTGTATTCAAGCTTGCACCCAGGAATGTAATCTGTTGAGAGGGTACCAGTTGTGATTTCTTTTCATTTATGGTGTACCCCAGACAAGTTAGAACCCTTTTTTACAAAAGCCAGATAATTTAGAAGTATGTCCTGGTTTTCTGCCTGAATTAGACAATCGTCCAAGTATGGATATATTTGAATATTTCTTTGCCTGTAAAATGCAATAACTGGAGCCAGGCACTTTGTGAATACCCTGGGCGCAGTAGACAAGCCAAAGGGCAGTGCAGAGAACTGATAATGCAAGTAGCCTGCTTTGAAGCGTAGGTATCTTCTGCAAGATTCCCTGATTGGGATGTGCAGATATGCTTCTTTTAAATCTAGAGTTGTCAACCAGGCATCTTTGCCTTTGCCTAGCACAGGAAGTAACTGGTGAAGAGTCAGCATCTTGAATTTTGAAATGTCTAGAAAGGTGTTTAGAGTAGACAGGTCCAGAATTGGACACCATGATTTGTCTTTTCTGGGTACCAGAAAAAGCCTGGAATAGAAACCTTGTCCCTTTTCTTCTTCTGGTACTGGTTGAATAGCCCCCATGTTTAAGAGGGAAAGTACTTGTTTTTGAACATCTGCCCACTGATTTGGGGGCAGGTCTGGCACCCGTTTGGTGTTGGCAATGTGTGGAAATGAAATCTGTATCCCTGGGACACTATATTTAAAACCCATTTGTCCTGGGTTATTTGTTCCCAGTTCTTTGTATGAAGAGCAATCTTTCCCCCCCAAAGGGGCGGCTAAAAGGTAAGTGCTTGGTAATTTTAAAAGGAAGTCACTGAGACTGTTTACCATAGGGGGGGGTGTCTTGTTATTTCCAGATTTGGAAGTGGAGGCCCCCCATTGCTTAGTTCTGAGAGTCCCCTGGGACTGAAACCTGGTGCTTTTGGTGTGTCTTGGTTTGGCTTGAGAGGATCTGGAAGGAGCTGGAAAAGGCCATTTCTTAGTAGGCCAGTGCCTACTAAATCCTGGAGGTTGCATTTGTAAGAAATCTTTAACAGTTTGCATAGATTTAGCTTTATCTTCCATCTTTTTTAGAACTTCTTCATCCTTATTGCCAAACGGGCGGTCTTGATTTAAAGGAGAATCCAACAATTTGGCTTTAACATGATCAGGCAAAGACTGATCCTTAAGCCAAGCATGCCTTCTAAGCACAGACCCAAGTAACAACAGCCCTGCAGGAGGCCTCTAAAGAATCAAAACCACAATGCAAAGTATGTTTTCCAACTTGTTCAGCAAATGCAATAAATCCTGTGAATCTTATTTTCCACACAGTCAGGAATCAACATAATTTTCTGTTTAAACAGTCCAATAATATGCTGTTGATATTTTAACATATGAAATTGGCAGTGTAAAGCCCTGATTGCCAAGGTTGCAGAAGTATAGACCTTCTTACGCCATCTATCCAGCGCCCTGTATTCTCTATCAGAAGGGGTAGGACTTTTAGCAGTAGAAGCCTTAATGCCCTTGGGTCCCTGAGAAATGGTTTCTGGATCTGCAACAGGATTTTTGAAAAGGAACTTGTGGGATTCCGGAACCCTGTAGTATCTGTCAGATTTACTAGGAGCCAGAGGCAGGGAATCAGGGGCCATATTGGATTCCGAAAACACATCAACAATGTCTAGTACAGGAGGTATAGCCAAAGGCCTATGCTGAGGTAGAAGAAGGAAAACCCTAAGCCTCTTTTTTTGAATCAGAAAATTCCTGACTTTCCCAGTGGAAATGCTCCCTTAAGGTATGTAAAGTTTCCCCAAAAGAAAAATTCTCAGGAGGGGAAGCAGAGGGAATGGAATCCTCTGCATCAGAATCCTCATAAGTAGGTATAGACAAATCCAGGTCATTAGAAGAATCAGAAGAAACAGAATCCTAATCAGAAAATTCATAATCAAGCTCAGCCCTAGGCCTCTTGGGGGGGGGGGGGGTGTTGACTACCCCTGATTAGAGAAATTAGATCTTCAGCCATTTTGATCATTTGTTTTTTAGGCATAGGGGCCTGAACAATTGGCCTGGGCATCGTTTTTTTAGACATAGATCGAGATTTAGGCCTTAGTAATGAAGGTGGAGTCTTATTTATTATGCAAGTCTGTAGGCCTGAATACACCCTTAGAAGCCGGTGCCTGCACAGCGGCTCCGGACCCATCCACGGTAGAGAGATACGCAGGTTCCATAGATGAGGCATCTCGTGGCATACCGGACTCTGAATGGGTCTCAGTAAAGGCCTGCGAATCAGAAGTAGCGAGTATCAGGGGCTGCGAAAGCAGCTCACTGAGTACCGGCAAACTGGAGACTGGCTTAGGAGAAGTGCCGTCTGCAGTTTTGGACCTCAGCAGCCTGTCTCTATCTTTGCGTTGTTTTTGAATCCTGGTAGTTGGATGGATAACCAATGACATTTCTGGATAATTAAACCATGATCCAAAATATTTAGAGGCAAAAATGTACCGAAGACAAATAGTGCGTTGATTAAATAAAGCACAAAACTGACAGCAAGGTACATCGTGGTCAGGGCCTAGGCAAGGAATACAGTACGAAAGAAAATCTTTGTGAGGTATTTGCTTTCCACAAGTAATGCAATTATTAACTTTTACTAACATCGGTAAGGAGCAAGAAAAAGTTTCCCCAACGGGATACTTAGTTTGAAGTTGAAGACTTCGGTTCTGAAACTCGAAATCGAAAATTTCAGGAGTCGGCCGACCGGCACTTGCGAACTGCTTCTGCTTCGGGCACCGCAAAGCAAGAAAGACTGGTGTAATGGTGTCGGATGCATGTTTTATACCCCTGACGACCTGACATCATGGAAGAAGGGACAGCAACTGATGCAGGACCCAAGACTTTGTTAAACAGGCCGACTAAGGGCAACCTGCCAGCAGATTTCCCAACTGTAATGACTGCAACAGTGAAACACGAAGAACATCAAACAGGTTCTTATTATCACAGGAAGTTACTAGGCTAATGGCCCTATGGCCCTTACAAGTATAGCCAAGTTCTTAGCCTTATTACCACAATCAGCACCTACTGCCTCAGGCCAAGAGGGACATAGGTGGAATCCCCGGGGTGAATTTATGGTCATCCGTCCAATCGTCCACAGACTGCATCTGAAGAGGGCCAATGAGGTGCTCTACTTGACATGAAGTGGGAGTCTATTTCAAAGGTGTGGTAACCTCTGGGAGACAAATCTGTTCCTCCTACAGGTTTTATTAAAGTCACATACCAGGTGAATGTCTTCAGAGCGAGTAAAGTACAGTTGTGTACACTTACCATAAATGTAATTGTTCGAGTGTATTCACTGTTGCAGTCATTACATTTGGGTAATCTGCTGGCAGGTTGCCCTCAGTCGGCCTGAATTCCAAAGTCTTGGGTCCTGCGTCGGTTGCGGTCTTCTCTTCCATGACGTCAGGGGTATAAAACATGCAGCCGACGCCATTTTCTTTAAAGGTAGCAAAATTATATATATATATATATATATATATATATATATATATATATATATATATATATGAGATATATATATATATACACATGCATCAATATAAACTTTACCTTCATCTTCAAGCAATTACACCACATACGTTGTAGAAGATAGAGAAGGAAAGATAAATTTCAGAATGACAAGGGGATGGCGAGGGGGGGAGACCTGGACTGCAACAGTGAATACACTCGAACATCTACATTTATGGTAAGTGTACAGAACTGTACTATGATCTTCGTCTTTCACTGTTGCAGTCATTACATTTGGGTAGAATCCCAAAGCTATGGTTGGGAGGCTGGAGCTAAACAGCATTAGGTGTGGCTATAAGGTCCTGCAGCACTGCAGTGGCAAAGCCTGCCCTGGACTTAGGGTAGACAGGCAAATGGTAATGCTTTGAAAAGGTGTGAACAGAACTTCAAGTAGCAGCCTCTAGAATGTCTTTGGTTGGTACTCCTCTGAGAAAGGCTGCTGAAGTAGCTGCAGCTCTGGTGGAATGAGACCTAATGCCCTTGGGCACAGGTTTACCATGGTGTAAGTAGCAGAAACAGATGCAGTGGCTTATCCACTTTGAAATTGTCTGCTTTGAAATAGCCTTTCCTTCTAATCCTGCAGCATATGACACTAGTAATTGCTCAGTTTTTCTTAAAGCTTTAGTCCTGCTCAAGTAGAATCTTAGTTGTCTGTATACGTCCAAGGAATGCAGAATTCTCTCCCCCTTGTTCTGCGGATTTGGATAGAAAGTTGGCAGATGAATTGTTTGGTTAAGAGCCACACTGGAAACCACCTTAGGCATAAAAGTAGGATTTGTCCTCAGAGACACCCTGTCTGGGTAAAATACGATAAAAGGCTCTACAGCCATGAAGGCCTGTAGCTCTGAAACTCTTCTTGCTGAAGTAATTGCTAGTAGCAGAGCTGTTTTCCACGATAAGAACTTTAGATCAACGGTAGCAGCTGGTTCAAATGGAGGCAGGGTGAGCTTTTCCAACACATAATTGAGGTCCCATGCAGGTAATGGTGATCTTCTAGGAGGCCTTAAATTTTTGGCTCCTCTAAGATACTGCTTTAGTAAAGGATGAGAAAAGATTGGTGGCTCTGTATTGTAATGAGCCGAAATGGCAGAGGCAGGGATTTTGATTGATGAGAAAGATAGGCCTTTGTCAAGTATCTCAGTTAAGTATTGTAATATCTGAGGAATATTTGGTTCTGCTGTATCAGTTCCTTGTGCTTGATTCCAAGCACAGAATCTCTTCCTTTTGTCAGCATAAGATTTTCTAGTACTAGGTTTTCTGGCTTCCAAAATGATATCCATCCCAGCTTTACCGAGAGGTGTTGTTTGTATGACTACATGATTAGCCATGCTGCCAGGTTCAGAGTCTGTAGTTGATTGTGCAGGATCTGATTGTTTTACTGGGACAGTAGTTGTGGTTTTTGAAGCAAGGTTCAAGCTGGGTATTGAGACAAGTTCCTTAGGATTGGGTACCAGTATTGGCGGGGGCCATTCTGGGGCAATTAATATCATCTTTGGCTTCTCTTGTCTGACTTTTAGGAGGACTTTGGGTAGAAGAGGCAGAGGAGGAAAGGCATAAACAGATAGGTTTTTCCAACTGAAGGATAGGACTTCCACCTTCCATGCTTGTCTGTGATAAGTCCTTGTGCAGAACCTTTTCAACTGATAATTTTGAGGGGAAGCAAAGAGATCTATGTCTGGGCTCCCCGATTTCTCTGTTATGCTGAAGACTTGTGGATTTAGTTTCCACTTGTGGGGATCCATAAGGTTTCTGCTTAAATAGTCTGCCAGAGTGGTTTGTTTTCCTGGCAGGAATTGAGCTTGAAGATGCATTTGGTACGTCAAAGGTGTGTCCCACAGTGCCATGGCTAATCTGCAAAGGGGTTATGAGTGTGTGCCCCCTTGTTTGTTTATATACCACATGACTGTGGTGTTGTCCGTTTTTATCAGTAGTTGTCCTGGATGAAGTCCTTGAAGGCTGTTAGAGCATTTTGAATAGCTAGCATCTCTTTCTGGTTGATAAGTAGATGCATTTGTTTTGGTGTCCATAAGCCCTGAATGCATCTCCCTGCCATGTGGGCCCCCAGACATAATCTGAAGTGTCTGTTAAGGTTTGGCTGGCAGGGGGTAGAGTGAAGGGCAGTCCCATGTTTTGGTGACATGCTTTTGCCCACTATAGAAACTCCTGTTGCAGGCAGGGAATGAGAGGAATCATTGTTTCCAGACTGTGTGAATGTGGACTCCATAAACTTTTTAGGTACCATTGAAGATTCCTCATATGCAGTCTTGCATATGGAATTAGTAGGATGCAGGATGCCATGAAGCCCAGAGCCTGCAGAATTTGTCTTGCAGAAGACTGGGTTTTTGTTGCCATCAGTTTGAAGTAAGTAGTCAGTTGCCTTTGCTTGTCTGGCGTGAGGTAAGCCATCTGGGCAGTTGTGTCCAAACTTGCACCCAGGAATGTTATCTTTTGAGAGGGTACCAGTTGTGATTTATTTTTGTTTATTGTGTACCCTAGGCATGTCAGAAGCCTTTTCACAAATGCTAGGTGTCGAAGAAGAGTGTCCTTGTTCTCTGCTTGAATGAGACAGTCGTCCAAGTAAGGACATATTTGTATACTTCTTTGTTTGCAAAATGCAATTACTGGTGCCAGGCACTTTGTAAAGACCCTGGGCACAGTAGATAAGCCAAAGGGCAGTGCAGAGAATTGGTAATGCATTAAGCCAGCCTTGAATCTGAGGTATCTTCTGCACGATTGTCTTATTGGGACGTGCAAGTATGCCTCTTAGGTCTAAAGTCACCAGCCACGCATTCTTGCCCAGCATGGGCAGAAGCTGCTGCAAAGTCAGCATTTTGAATTTTGGAATGTCCAGGTATGTGTTCAAAATCGATAAATCCAGTATTGGCCACCAGGCCTTGTCCTTTCTGAGTACCAACAACAGTCTTGAGTAAAAACCTTGTCCTTTTTTCCTTTTCTGGTACTGCCTGAATGGTCCCCACATCCATGAGTGACGTAACCTGTTTCTGTGCCTCTGCCCATTGATTTTTTGGCAGATCTGGCCAACCATTTGCCATTGGCAGAGTGTGGACATGGAATCTGTATCCCTGTGATACTATGTTTAAAACCCACTTGTCTCGGGTTATTAACTGCCAATTTTGAGCAAAAAGTGCTAATTTTCCCCCTATGGGTGCTGCCAAAAGGTAAGTGCTTGGTATAGGCAGAGGGAAGTCATTGGGATTGCTTCCTGTAGGTTTGCGCTTTTATCTCCTCCAGATTTGGAGGTGGAAGCGCCCCATTGCTTTGACCTGTAATGAATCTTGCGCCTGGTATCTGGAACCATTAGGGTGCCTGGATTTGTCCCTTTGAGCTCTGTCTGATACAGGAAAGGACCAATTTTTTTGTAAGCCAGTGTCTACTGAATCTTGATGGCTGCACTTGTAAGAAGTCTAACAGTTTGCATAGACTTAGCTTTGTCTTCCATTTTCTTTAAAACCTCTTCTGCCTTATTTCCAGAGAATCATGCTGTAAAGGTGCATCTAGCAATTTAGCTTTAACATGATCAGGCATATTTTGTTCCTTTAACCAGGCATGCCTCCTAATCACAGATCCAGTAACTGCGGCCCTACAGGAGGCCTCTAAGGAATCAAAACCACATTGCAAAGTATGCATTCCAACTTGTTCAGCTGCATGCAATAATTCCTGCAATTCTTTATTTTCTGCACATTCTAAAATCAACATCATTTTCTGTTTCAGCAATCCCATAACATGTTGTTCTTACTTAAGTATACGAAATTAACAGTTTAAGGCCCTGATTGCCAAGTTTGCAGATGTATAAACCTTTTTTTCCCCATCTGTCTAGTGCCCTTGAATCTCTGTCAGAGGGAGTAGGATTTTTTTGCTGTTGAGGCCTTAACTCCCTTTGGACCCTGTGAAATAGTTTCAGGATCAGCAGCAGGGTTTCTAAATAAAAATATATGTGAGTCAGGGACCCTGTAATATCGGTCAGGTTTACTGGGAGCCGGAGGTAAGGAGTCAGGGGTCAAGCTTGACTCCAAAAACACATCATCCACAATGTCTAAAACAGGAGGAATGGCTAAAGGCTTGTGCTGAGGGAGAAGGAGGAAATCCCGGAGCCTCTTTTTGATTCTGAGAAGTCTTGACTCTCCTAGTGAAAATGCTCCCTCAAGGTATGCAAGGTTTCTCCAAATGGATAATCCTCAGGAGGAGATGCAGATGGAATAGACTTCTCAGCATCAGAATCCTCATAGGGAGGTATAGATAATTCCTGATCAGAAGAGGAATCAGAAGAAACAGAAACCTGATCTGAAGATTCATAATCAGTGTCTTGCCTAGGCCTCTTATCTGGAGGGGGATGGGTACACCTGATCAAGGTAATAAGGTCTTCAGCCATTTTTATCAATTGTTTTTTAGGCACAGAGGCCTGTGCACATGGGCTCATGCGTCGTTTTTTAGTTTTATAAGTTGCTTTTGTCTTTGGTTTTGCAGCTATCGTCGGTTTGATATACAAATGTTGAGGTCTGAATACACCCTCAGAAGCCGATGCCTGCTCAGCAGCTCCAGACCTATCCCAGGGAGATACATCCGCCGGTGCAATACCTTGAGTATCTTGTGGCATGACGGACTCCACATGGGTGTCGGTAGAGGCCTGTGACTCGAAGGTAGCGGGTATCAGGGGCTGTGAAAGCGCCTCACTGAGTACCGGCGAACTGGCGACTGGCTTAGGAGAAGCTTCATCGGTTTTGGATCTCGACTGCCTTTCTCTATCCTTTTCTTTGCGTTTTTTTATGTACTTCGGTAGTCGGATTGCTATTTGACGACATTTCTGGGTAGTTAAATCGGTTTCCAAATACTTTGATGCAAAAATATACAGACGCTTAATAGTGCGTTTGTTAAATCTAGCACAAAACCGACAGCCAGGCACGTTGTGATTAGTGCCTAGGCAAGGAATTCAGCATAAATGGAAATCCTTATGAGGTATTTGCTTCCCACAAGTAATACAATTATTAACTTTTTCTGACATCGGTAAAAAGCAAGAAAAATGTTTCCCCAGTGGGGCAACTTAGCTTTAGTGAAGACTTCGGTTCTGAAACTCAAACTCGAATATTTCAGTAGTCGGCTGACAGGCATTTGCGAAATGCTTCTGCTTCGGGCACCGTGCTGCAAGAAAGACTGAAGAAAATGGCATCGGCTGCATGTTTTATACCCCTGACGTCATGGAAGAGAAGACAGCAACCGACGCAGGACCCAAGACTTTGGAATTCAGGCCAACTGAGGGCAACCTGCCAGCAGATTACCCAAATGTAATAACTGCTACAGTGAAACATGAACATTCCATGTACCATTTGACTTACAGATATGCAGCATTTCTAATAAAGCAGGGTCAGATATTGCCTTGTACACAAGGCAGAGATCACCTCCGAGCAGCCTGAATTAAACAGAATAAAGTGACAGTGATTTCAGACAATCCCCATATGACAAATGCTGAAGATCTTGAATTTTCCTTGTGAGGAACCTTTGTGTTTGTCAATAACGCTTGAGTGGAGGACAGTGTCAAATGCTTTGGCTAAGTCTAGGTAGGCTGTATGCACAGATTTCCCTTCGTCCCAGGCCTTAGTGACTATCTTGAAGAAGCCCATCAGGTTCAACAGGCATGACCTCCCTTTGCTAAATCCAAACTGAGTAGGGTCAAGTGTTTGGAGATTACCTATACCTTTGTTGATAAGGTCCATGATGATTCGCTCCATGGCCTTGCAGATAAAGCTAGTCAGACCAATAAGTCTATAGTCCCTAGGGTCAGTGGAAGCTCCATCTCTGTGCAAGGGAATAACAGTGGCTGTTTTCCATTCAGCTGGTACAAAGCCAGTGCTTACACTGACTGAAAACAGTACCCAATGGTGTTGCTAATTCATGTCGGAGCACATGCAGGATGCAGCCTGGGAAGTTATCAGGTCCCATAGATGCTGTGTTTTTGGCCTTAGAGGAGGCATTTACGACCTGCTCTTTAGAGATACAGGGTAGGAATGTCATGGGGTACATGTGGCAGGGACAGGGAGTGACGTTGTCATAGAACCTGTCGGCCAGCAGGTTAGCTATGCCCACTGACTCAGTATATGTGGTATCTAACTACCAGTTCAGCACAAATATGGGCCTTTCCTTTTAGGTTACGGATGTAACTATAGAATGCCTTGTGGGTGTCCTTTGTTGAGGAATCTAATTTGGACTTGTAGTTTGCTTTGGAGGACTTCACAAGAAGTCTTATTTGCTTGTTTAAGTTAGAGCGGAGTGTTTCCAGTTTAGGAGGGCTCGCTCCCTCTTCCTCTTAGACAACAATTTCTTCAGGAGCATCCAACAATTTATAAGCAGTATCATCAGGCAAATGTTGGGAGATAAAGCCAAGAGCAATATCTCAAAACAGAACCAAAGACAGCAACCCCTAGTGGGGGCGTCAGCTGCATCATAACTACATTAATAGACTGGCAAGGTACCTGAAATGTACAGCCCAGTAAAGAGAGAGCAGAAGCCTTTCTTTCAAAATTGTGGAGGTCGGAGATAGTCTGGGAAGCCAGAGAAAGAAGGGCTAAAACATACCGGGTCATATCAGTCAAGTAATTAATAGCCAGAAAAGCCAAGCTGGCATCAGTACATAACTTTTTGCCTAGCCGTTCCATAGTTCTACTGTCCATGATGAATGAATTAGTTTAGTAGATGACAAAAGTTTAGGGGGGTTGTCAGACGACAGGCACACATATGAGAGAATGTTTTTTAGGAGGGATAGGTTTTCCAGACATGGAATTATATTCTATATCATCGATAATTAGGACTTTCTCTTTGCCGACCAATGAAAATTATTCAGCCAGATGGAAAAATATCAAGAAGTCCTTTGTTATAATAACAATGAGAGATATAGTTCTAATAAACTTCTAATACTGAATAATCCATTTATCTGGATCTTAAAAATTGTTTAATGTTGGACAAACTTCCAAGTAATATTCCTTACTACATGAAACTATTATTAAAGGATTTCTAAAAATTTATATACAAGAATATGACTTATAAACATTGGATATTCATTTGGTTTCCTATAGTCCACACAAAGGATGTTATATCTACTTCAAACTCTTCAGATAATACTTTGTTGAATGAAAAAAATTCTCACTAACTTATCACCTTCTAAGAACTGAAATCAGAAAATCTCATTGGATCACCTAACAACAAAATATGATCTAAACAGAAATTCATGGCTACAACTCTAACCTTATAGACAATTAATGATTAACAGAATCAACTCAATCCCTCCAAATTCAAGAATACTAACACCTAACCTAATACAATTTTTAATCATATTTATTCACCAAGATACATTCATTAATTGTAAACTTTCAATTTGTACAGAAAAATCAACAAAGAATCAAAAAATATAATGGATAATTACTGGAATTATTTCATTTCAGTTAATAATAAAAGTCTCCTTCTGATGACGATAAAAATATTGGAATCGTCTAGACGGACTACATCCTACCTTAGATGGAGATTATATTCATGGAAATATATAAATAGAGCCTTTTATACAACCCATAAATTGGAACTGGTCAGCAGGGAGAAGGTATTGTGTTGGAGATGCAAAACTGAAGTAGACTGGTCGCATGTTTTTTGACTGCATAGCTTTAAAGCAATATTGGGAAAAAAATAATTTTCTTCACGCAATATTTACAGACAGATTTACATTATCTAAACCTTTGATTTTGTTCAATACACAGATTCCTGTGTTAGAAGGATTAAATATCCCTTACTATGGTCTGTTTTAACAGTAGCCAGAAAAGTAATAACCCAAAATTGGAAATCAGAACACACTCCTTTATTTGTAGAATTTAAGAATATTCTTACTTAACTATGCCAACTTGAAATGACTATTAAATCAAGAACTGTTAGAGCATCTTATTCATACAATCTGTGGTCCAACCTAACTTTACTAGATAAGAACTCACACATTTCTTAATATCCGCGGTAGTGGTGCTGCTGTAGCGTTGTCGCCTCACAGCAAGATGTTGTCCCGTTCGATTCTCAGCTAGAGCGTCTTCTGTGTGGAGGCATGCGTGAATGGGCGTGCCTTCAATGAAGGTTGTGTGTCAGGGCTGGTAACTCGGCACGTAAAAATCCACTACCAAACATTAGCGGACCGGAGTTCCGCTGTGGCAACCCCTAACCGGGATAAGCTGAAAGACTCAACAACTACTATTTATTTTATAGTGATTTATTAAATACATCTATTAAACACTGATGTAAATACTTTAGTTGATGCTAATTTTATGTTTATATTGATTATTTTAATAAGCAATTTCTTTATGGTATTTCTTCAACTGATTTTGTATGGTTAAAAACTTTAATAAAAACTGTTAAAAAAAGAAGAAAACACAGACACTACAGATGGGTCAACAGGACAATGTTTGTATAGGAATTTAAACTCATCAGGCACCTTGTAAAATACATCACGTTCTTAGGGGCTGGAGGTTCAGAATCCAAGCCACAGAGGCTGCTGAAAAGGTATCTAAGAAGGGCAGCCAACACTGGAGGTACAGCTGAAGACTTAGGGGACCTCCACCTGGAGGAGCTCATAATACCTCTTGTGAATGTCAGAAACCTGAGAACAGTCTCATTTGAAATATTCCATCATGCGAGAAATAGTATCCCTAAAGCAGTGTTCTTCCACGGGAGAACCTGGGCTAATACAATCTTCCACCTCAGAGCCATAATCCAAGACAGAAGGGAAAAGTACAGTTGTGTACACTTACCATAAATGTAGATGTTGGAGTGTATTCACTGCTGCAGTCATTACATTTGGGTAATCCTGCTGGCAGGTTGCCCTCAGCCGGCCTGAATTCCAAAGTCTTGACTCCTGCGTCGGCTGTCGTCGCCCCTTCCCTGATGTCAGGTCTTCAGGGGTATAAAAGCAGCAGCCGACGTCATTTTCTTCAGTTTTTCTTGCTCCAGATGTCAGGTGCCCCATAAACGGGTAGCCAAATTTTATATATATATATGTATATATATATATATATATATATATATATATATATATATATATATTTATATTAATAAATGCACCAATATAAATTTTACTTTCATCTATAAGCAAATACACCACATAGGTTGTATTAATCAGAGAAGGAAAGATAAGAGCCATAGAAAAAAAGGGGGATGGCGGGTGGGTAACCTGGACTGCAACAGTGAATACACTCGAACATCTACATTTATGGTAGGTGTACACAACTGTACTATGTTCTGCAGAATGCAATTACTGGTGCCAGGCACTTTGTAAAGACCCTGGGTGCAGTAGATAAGCCAAAGAGCAGTACAGAGAATTGGTAATGCATTGAAGCAGCCTTGAATCTGAAGTGTCTTCTGCATGATTGTCTGATTGGAACATGCAGGTATGCCTCTTTTAGGTCTAAAGTCACAAGCCAAGCATTCTTGCCCAGCATGGGCAGATGTTGCTGCAAAGTCAACATTTTGAATTTTGGAAAATCCAGGAATGTGTTCAGAACAGATAGGTCCAGTATCGGCCTCCAGGCCTTGTCCTTTCTGGGCATCAAAAACAGTCTTGAGTAAAATCCTTGTCCCCGCTCTTGCTCTGGTACTTGCTGAATGGCCCCCATGTCCATGAGGGATTAAACTTGTTTTTGCCCCTCTGCCTATTGATGTTTTGGCATATGTGGCCAGCCGTTTGCCTTTGGCAGAGTATGGAAATGGAATTTGTAGCCTTGTGACACTATATTTAGAACCCACTTGTCCTGGGTTATAATGTGCCAATTTTGAGCAAAAAGTGCTAATTTTCCCCCTAAGGGTGCTGCCAGAAGATAAGTGCTTGGTGCAGGCAGGGGAAAGTCATTGGGACTGCTTTCTGTATGTTTGTGCTTTATCTTCTCCAGCTTTGGAGGTAGAAGCACCCCATTATTTTGACCTATAAGAACCTTGCGCCCCTTGGGCATCTTGATCTGCCCCTTTGAGGTCTGTCTGAAACAGGAAAGAACAATTTTTGTAGGCCAGTGTCTACTAAACCATAGATTTAGCTTTGTCTTCTATTCTCTTTAACACCTCTTCTGCCTTAGCACCAAACAAAGTATCATGCTGTAAAGGTGCATCTAGTAACTTAACTTTAACATGATCAGGCAGATTTTGTTCCTTTAACCAAGCATGCCTCCTAATTACAGAACCCGTAACTGCGGCCCTGCAGGAGGCTTCCAAAGAATCAAAACCACATTGCAAAGTATGCTTTCCAACTTGTTCAGCTGCATGCAATAAATTCTGCATTTCCTTGTTTTCAGCACATTCAGAATTTATCATTTTCTGTTTAAGCAATCCCATGAGATGTTGCTGATACTTGAGCATATGAATCTGACAGTTTAAGGCCCTTATAGCCAAAGTTGCAGATGGGTAAACCTTTTTTCCCCATCTATCCAGTGCCCTTGAATCTCTGTCAGAGGGGGTTGGGTTTTTTTGCTGTAGAGGCCTTAACTCCCTTGGTGCCCTGTGAAATACTTTCTGGGTCACCAGCAGGGTTTTTAAACAGAAATTCGTGAGAGTCCGGAACCCTGTTTTATCTGTCAGGCTTAACAGGAGCTGGAGGTAAGGAGTCAGGGGTCAAACTAGACTCCGAAAACACAATCTACAATATCTAAGACAGGGGGAATGGCTAAAGGCTTGCGCCGAGGGAGAAGGAAATCCCAGAGCCTCTTTTTTGATTCTGAGAAGTCTTGACTCTCCCAGTGAAAATGCTCCCTCAAAGTATGCAAGGTTTCTCCAAATGAATAATCCTCTGGAGGAGATGCAGATGGAATAGACTCCTCAGCATCAGAATCCTCATAGGGAGGTATAGATAATTTCTGATCAGAAGAAGAATCAGAAGAAATAGAAACCTGATCTGAAGATTCGTAATCAGTGTCTTGCCTAGGCCTCTTATCTGGAGGGGGATGGGTACCCCTGATCAAGGTAATAAGGTCTTCAGCCATTCTGATCATCTGTTTTTCAGGCATAGAGGCCTGTGCACGTGGCTCATGCATCAGTTTTTTAGTTTTAGAAGTTGCCTTTGTCTTTGGTTTTGCAGCTGTCATCGGTTTGATATATAAATTTTGAGGTCTGAATACACCCTCAGAAGCCGGTGCCTGCTCAGCGCCTCCGGTCCCATCCGAGGGAGATACATCTGTCGGTCCAATACCTTGAGTATCTTGTGGCGTGCTGGACTCCACATGGGTGTCAGTAGAGGCCTGCGACTTAAGGTAGGGTGTATCAGGGGCTGCGAAAGCACCTCACTGAGTACCGGTGAACCGGCGACTGGCTTAGGAGAAGCTTCGTCGTCGGTTTTGGATCTCGACTGCCTTTCCTCTATCCTTTTCTTTGCGTTTTTTATGTACTCCGGTAGTTGGATTGCTATCTGACATTTCTGGGTAGTTCAATCCGTTTCCAAAATACTTTGATGCAAAAATATACTAACACTTCATAGTTCGCTGGTTAAATTTAGCACAAAACTGACAGTCAGGCACATTGTGATCAGGGCCTAGGCAAGGAATACAATATAATGGAAATCCTTATGAGGTATTTGCTTCCCACAGGTAATACAATTATTAACTTTTTCTGACATCGGTAAAAAGCAAGAAAAAAGTTTCCCCAACGGAGTACTTGGCTTTAGTGAAGACTTCGGTTCTGAAACTCAAACTCGAATATTTCAGTAGTCAGCCGACCGGCACTTGCGAAATGCTTCTGCTTCGGGCACCGCGTGGCAAGAAAGACTAAAGAAAATGGCGTCGGCTGCATGTTTTATACCCCTGATGTCATGGAAAAGAGGACAGCAACCGACGCAGGACCCAAGACTTTGGAATTCAGGCCGACTGAGGGCAACCTGCCAGCAGATTACCCAAATGTAATGACTGCAACAGTGAAACACGAAGAATATGCCAAAAATTCCTCCCCACAATCCAAATCATCTTCAGAGGAGTCCTGCACTCTTGGTCTCTTGAGTGGGGTAGATGACCAAGGGAAGCAAACAAGCATAGAAATTCCTTGGGAAGGCTTTAAAGATAGCAATGCATTAAGCAGCCCCTATTTAAAATCCTGCCACTCATGCTGGGGATTTTTAACAGCAGGGAAAACATACTTGTTTTTTCTTTGAGGGACATAAATATCCTTGGAGGTTCAGATCATTGCCTACACTCAAAGTAGTAGGAATCTCCTCCCAAACAAGTATCTGCAGTATTCCCCCCTCAGTCCCTCTGAAATAATCGCCCAGGGTTCCCCCCTGAACATCTGGAGTCAACGTCTGCAGAGCCTCCGAAGACATGCAATAAGTCAGATCAGTGCCGGTCTCCGACAAGGTCATGGCAGAAGAATCCAACGACAACCAAATGATCCTCTGGACTTTCACTAGCCTCAAGAGAGATCTCCAGGGGAGGGGAAGGACAGCAGATGAATCAGACCAGAGTTTGTTTGGCTTCTTCCTGGCAGGCAGCTGACCTTCAGGATGGGAAAATTCTGCCACAGTACCCACTGCTAACAACTTAAGATGTCGGTTTTCCAGGTAAATGGACAAGGAGGAAAAATGACTATGTAGGGTCTTGCGGACAAACGCTTGGCAGACAGAACACTGGGTAGGGCCATGAGAAGCACCCAAACAGAAAACACACTGCTCATGATGATCTTTAAGGGGGGAATCTGCCTCCCAAACTGACGTTTTCCCCTTCTGGATGACAAGTAAACTCTAAAAAATTGAGAGAGAAAAAGATAACAAGAAACTCCAATGGGGCACTTATCTGAAACACGGCTCGGTAACCAGTACAGAAGGAGCATTCAAACTGATGATCAATGATGCCGGCTGGACTGGTGGCATAAACATTCTGAGGTTTGTATGTCCACACATCACCTTTATGTCCTGCACCTTGAGCAGGGACCATATGCATGATGCACGATGTCTATAAAATCCTAGGGCTTTGGTATACTGGCCGGATGTTGGGCTACCCTCGGTAGGGAATCCCTTGTATAAAGTATACTGCAACAGTGATATTGAAGGACATCTACTGGTTTCTTAACCTAGGATACACCGCAAATCACAACGCAATGTGATGGCCATTTAGAGACTGAATGTTTTGACACTGCCTTTCTCTAATTTCCTTTAGCAAAGGAAATAAGTAACTGACTGGATCCTCTCACGTCTTTGACTCTGCAAATAATCTGAGCTGGATTTGTACACCCAGATAATGTAGCATTTGTTAACCTTTGTTTTTTGGACTGGGGAAAAAAGACAGGTAACTAAATAGCTTGGTTAAAAAAGAAGTCTGTCACTGTCTTGACTTTTTTGGCACTGAAGGGATCTAAGCCAACTTTGGTCTTTTTGGAAACAGCAATTTGTGACCACAGGGAAAATGTCTTGTGCAACTGCATTCCACGAATCTTCTTGCAGTCTTTGGTTGGGTCAGGGTATGAAGTAGGTATTGCTGGTGAGGAGATTAGGAGCAGGGTGGGGGGTAAGGAGAAAAAGAAGTTATGTCTTACCATAACGTTCTGAGTTGTTGATCTTCTTCCAGTCATCACTGATGGGTCCAGTTCAGAGCCCTCAGAACAGAGTCGGCCCTATACCAAGCTTGCGTGCACCAAAAACTCTCGAGCTAAGCTGCTACCCAGAATGCCCTTTGCTCAGTTACCTCAGATCGAGTTTGCATGGAACACAGAGAAAGAATAAGTCAGAGGCCATCTCTGCCAGAAACCCTAATACATCACAAAGACCTAGAAGATCCACCAGGAGGCTTTGGTGGGGGTCGGTGGAAGGGTGTGATGACTGGAAGATCAACAACAACTCAGATGGAACGTTATGGTAAGACATAACTTCTTTATCTGAAGTTGTTAATCTTCTTCCTATTCATCACTGATGGGACTGAGTCCCAAGCTACTTTGAAAACCTGGGTGGCCCTTATGGAAGAACATTCCTGAGAACCATTGAGCCAAAGGCCGCTCTTCCCCTGGAGATCAGATCCAATTTCTAATGCTGGACAAAAGCGTGGGACTTAGCCCAAATGGCAGCTGCACAAATGTCATCCATGGAGACCCTAGAGTAGAAGGCAACAGATGCTGCAATAGCCCTAGGTGAGTGAGTTTGATTTGGCCAGGCTTCAATCCCTCCGTGAGTATGTGAAGGCAATGCAATCCCCGAGTCATTTAGACAAAGTAACTTTTGATACTACACCTCCCATTCTAGGGCCCGCAAAGGAAATGTAAAGCTGGTCTGACTTGCGAAAGGATTTAGTTCTGTCCAAACAGAATCATAATTGTCTATGAACATCCAGGGAATGTAGGCAGTATTCTCTCTTGTTACGAGTAATTTGAGAAAAACACAGGGAGCTCAATGGACTGGTTAATCGAAAAATCAGAAACTACTTTGGGGAGAAAGGATGGGTTAGTACGAAGTGATACTCTGTCCTTATGAAGGATCAGATAAGGGCTCTTAATACATAATGCTTGTAATTCAGAAATTCTTCTTGCTGAAGTTATAGCCACCAGGAATAAGGATTTCCATGACAAAAATTTTAGATCACATGTTGCAGCTGGCTCAAATGGGGGCAGAGAAAGAGCCTGCAGAACCCAAGACAGATTCCATGCCTCCACCAGCTGTCTGATGGAAGGCCTGCTATGAAAAATACCCTTGAGGAAGGTCTTGCAAAGGTGAGAGGAGATAAGTGGTACTCCTTCAGACCCGTTATGGAAGTTGGAAACAGCTGCTAGATGGACTTGATTGGTGGAAGCCGAGGCCCCTTTGTCAAACAGCTTAGCCAGATAATGAAGAATAGTGGCTATGGGGCTGAGAAAGGGTCTAGCTTCTGATTATGTGACCAAATAGAGAATCTTTTCTATTTATCCCTGTAAAGTTTCCTGGTGGATAGTTTATGAGAGGCCAAGATAATATGGACGGGTGAAGAGAGGGTTTCCTGCCTGGCAACTAACCAAGAGAAACCAAGCTGTCAGCTTGAGAGTGGACAGATTCGGGGGAGTCAGCCCTTGTGGGTGAGATATGAGGTCCTGACAAGTGTCTAGGATCCAAGGAGGTTGTAACAGATGAGGTCGAAGGAAGGGAAACCACACTTGATGAGGCCAGAACAGAGCAATGAGGATCACTTTGCTTCTCAACCGAATAGCTTTCCATAGAACAAGGGGAATCAGAAGAATCGGAGGGTAAGCATAAAGGAGACCCATGGGTCAATCGTGGAATAGAGAGTCTCTCGGTGACTCCCCGAGAGGGGGAAAGAGGGGAAAGTGGCTGCTGCATTTTGTGTTTGAAGGGGAGGCGAAAAGATCACAGCACGGCTGGCCCCAACGGCTGAAAATTTCCGCCACACTCTGGTTGAGACACCACTCATGAGGAGGAAGAATGCATCTGCTCAGTCTGTCCGCAATCAAGTTAGAGCTCCCCGGGATATATGTTGCAATCAGAAAGCGGTTGGAAGCTATCGCCCACTGCCAGATTCTCATGGCTTCACGACAAAGGGGGTAATATTTGGTCCCTCCCTGTTTATGTACCAGACCACGGACATGTCTGACTGGACAGCAATCATTCCAGATGGAAGGTGCGGATGAAAAGCTTGCAACGCCAACAGCACCGCTCTTAACTCCAGGACACTGATATGCAAATTGACCTCTACATCGGACCACGTGCCTTGGACTGACTTTCCCTGAAAGTGGCCCCCCCACCCCATCAGGGAAGCATCCGTGGTCACCGTGGCGTTGGGCTGTGAAACCTGGAAGGGACGACACCAAAGATTTTCATCTGTACTCATCCACTAGAGGAGATCTTGTTTGCAAATGTTGGTGATGAGAATGTTTGAGCTCAGGGGGTGAAGACTGGGTATCCACTGGGCCTGAAGGAGCCACTGTAGTAATCTCATGTGTAGTCTGGCTAAGGGAACTATGGGGATGGCTGCAGCCATAGATACCAAGGCTTGAAGAATTTCCCTTGTAGACACCTTGCTTCGACAGAGTATCACCTGAACTTGTCCCCTTAGTCTCTGAAGCCTGTGGAAAGGAAGTGAGATTAGGCTTGACTGGGTGTTGAATACTGCCCCTATGAATTCCAGTTGTGATGGTTGAAGGTTTGATTTCTCCCAATGTACGGTGATGCCTAATGACTCCGCTAGAGCCAGGGTGTAGCAGAGGGCCCTGACCAGAAGACACTTGGTGGGGGAGGAGAGGAGCCAATCATCTAAGTATGAAAACACCTGGAATCCCTGAAGTCTCAGATGAGCTGTTACCACTGCAAGACATTTCGTGAACACTCTGGGGGCCGTCAAGAGACCGAAAGGCAGGGCTCTGAATTGGTACTGATTGGCTCCCAACCAGAAGCGAAGGAGGCTCTTGGAGCGCTTGTCCATCTTGATATGGTAATACACATCCCGAAGACCTAATGAGCACATCCACACACCCTCCTGCAGAAAAGGGAGGATGGATTGAATCATGACCATGCAGAACTTGGGTCTGAACTACCAATTTGTTTAGTTGGCTGAGATCCAGAATGGGCCTCCAGTCCCCTGTTTTCTTTGGCACCAAAAAGTATCTCGAGTAGAACTCAGATCCGCACTGATCTGGGGGGGGGGGGGCCTGTTGGATGGCTCGTTTTTGACATAGCTTTCATATTTCGAAAGCTGCCTCCTCCCTCTAACTGGGTGGAACATCGGGAAGGGATTTCGGAGGTCTTTGATAAGATATTAGAGGAATATAGTAGCCTCTGGTAATGATTCTCTGCACCCACTGATCATTCGTAATGGAGAGCTAGGCAGCTTGGTGCAGAGAAAAACGTGCCCCAACTGCTTCCAGAGGAAAGCAATCAGGCAGCATTTCAGGAGCGCTGATATGGTCTACCTGAGAAGGAATCTCTGAAGCCCTGGTTCCGGGGACCCTCTCTGCCCCGAAAGGGACATCTTCCATTATTGGAACTCCCTCTGCCTCTGGAGTAGTCCTCACCACGTGCATCTTGGAAGGGACCTTGAGACTTCTTGTGCCACATCTTTCCACCCCTCTGATTCCTGGAGAGGTTTAGAAAAGCATAGGCCAACGGCAGACAAGGTCTTTCCATCTTGCGCGTACCTGGCTAATTTATCCATGACCTTAGCACCAAACAGAGCGGATGGCTCAATAAGGGCATTTAGAAAGGAAGACCTGAAGGAGTCCGCGAGGTCACAAATGCGCATCCAGGCGTGATGTCTCATGACTACTCCTGCACTCGCAGCTCTAGCTGCTCCTTCAGTTGCATCTGACAGCAACCTCATGGATGAATTGGATATAGCTTCTAGGGTGGCAAGATGGGAAGCAACTTTATCTTGTGCTCCATCCGATACTTGACCCACGAGAGTTCCGGAGAGTTTGGAGATAAGATCTCTCTGGAGCCTTGTAAAATGTGCCAGAAAGTTCAGAGACCTAACTGCAAAGGTTGCTGATGCAATGACTTGCCTCCCTAACCTGTCCACTGCCAGGGACTCCCTGTTGGGCGGGTGAACAGCAGGACTCTCTTCTGCAAGGTCCTTTTTTGTGGCAGCCGCCACCACCATCCACTGGCAAACCTCTGGATCAATGGGGTTGATCCACTGGAGGAGAAAATACTTTGTCTGATCTCCTGGGGATGGCCTCAATGGAGTCGGGGTTCTTCCAAGCCCAATGCACTATGAGTTTAACCAACTCATCGGCGGGGGGGGGTTCACCCAAGAAGTAGATGGCCGAAAGCGAAAGGCCTGCAGGAATACAGATTCCTCCGAGGAAGGGTTGGTGGACTTCCAGTCACCCCTCTGTTTCAAAATTTCTATATCATCTCCGAAGGAGACAGTCAGGGGGTGACCATGAGGAACCGTCCTCCTCATCATAGTCCATATCTTCCATGAGGGACTCCTCTGGGGAATCCATGTGTTTCCTCTTACACACCCGTTTCTGAAGGGGTTCTTCAGTGGGAGCATCCGAAGAAGACTCAAAGGGAAAAGCCCTGGATAGGGGTCTCCTGGGCCCTGTGATCTCAGAGTCCTGGGTGGAGACCTTTGACAGCTGCGGCTCAGAAGGAACTGGGGGAATAACCAAATGAGGAGGATTGCTAGCAGCAAGTGCCCTCTTCATCACCTGGAAAGTGGGCCCGCCCGAAGAGGAATGGGAGCCTGGAACCTTAGAAGACAAAATCGGAACCAGGGTCACACCCCACTCCAGACGGTCCACCCCCAGGGACAGAGCCTCAAGCAAACTCGGAGCAGCAGTCACCCTCTGATCAGAAGTCAGGGCCGACAAATCCGTCAGAACAGACACCGGAACCAGGGGTTCCACCCCCCCCAAACATGAGATTGAGGAAGGGTGGGTTCCAACGGAACCAATAGCCAAAAGGATCTTGGGGCCTCAGACAGAGTCGTTGTCGGCGCCAAGGAAGGAATTCCTCTAGTAAAAGTTGGATAAATAAGCCTAGGGAGGAGAGCAAGTAGGGGTTGCTGGAGAAACAGACCAAAGCCTGGAGTGGGATAGGGTCTAGGCGGATTTGAAATTCCCCTGGAGGGTCAGCAGCTGGTCAAAAAGGCACACCACATCCAATTCAGAAAGGCTCCTGGTGGATCTCACCAATGCCCCTGAGGGGGAAATCAGGCCGATCCAAAAAGGGACTGCAGGCTTGTCCGGCAAATGGGTCCACAGTAGATGAGTATTGGGTCCATGGTGTGTCACAGAACAGCACCGATTCCAATTTTGCAACTGGCAATAACGGTATGGTTGGAGTAGTGAACGGGCTCGGAGCCGAAATTACTACAGGGGTGGATGACGAGAACGGTTCCGAGGTAGTTGTCGGAACCGATACTGGAGCAGAAACGGGTGATGTCAGTGCCGAGAAAGAAACCGATATGCTGGTCAGTACCGAGGCAGTAGACGATGCCGTAGTCATCGGTGCCGGGGTAGGCACCGACGAGGTGACCTCGGTAAACTTCGCTGGAGCCGAGCTCGGAGCCAATGTAATAGTCGGCACCGAGGAGGCAGAAAGTACAGTTTTGTAACTACCATAAATGTAGATGTCTGAGAGGAATGCATCTGCAGTCTTTACAAATGGGTTGTCCTGTCGTCAGGCAGCCCCTCGGTCGGCCGGATTCCAAAGTCTGGGTCTGGCTTCGGCTGGTGTCGCACTTCACCCGACGTCATTGCGGCAGTCATTCGGGTATAAAGGCATCAGCCGACGCCATTTTCCTCAGAATTGTCTTGCCTGGGTACCAGGAAAAGTCTCTTGTAGAAACCTTGTCCCTTTTCCTCTTCTGGTACCAGTTGAATAGCCCCCATGCTTAAGAGAGAAAGTACTTGTTTTGGGGCCTCTGCCCACTGATTTGGGGGTAGGTCTGGCCATCCACTTGGTGTTGGCAAAGTGTGGAAGTGAAATCTGTATCCCTGGGACACTGTTTAAAAAACATTTGTCCTGGGTAATGAGTTCCCAATTTTTTGCATGAAGAGCAATCTTTCCCCCTAAAGGGGCAGTCAGATGATAAGTGCTTGGAAATTTTAAAAGGGAGTCATTGAGACAGTTTACCACAGTGGGGAGTCTTATTATTCCCAGACTTGGAAGTGGAAGCCCCCCACTGCTTAGTTCTGTGTGTCCCCTGAGACTGAAACCTGGGGTTTTTGCTGCGTCTGGGTTTGGCTTGAGAAGACCTGGAAGGGGCTGGAAAAGACAAATTTTTAGAGGGCCAGTGCCTCCTAAATCTAGGAGCCTGAACTTGTAAAAAATCTTTAACAGTTTGCGTAGATTTAGCTTCATCTTCCATCTTTTTAAGAACTTCCTCAGCCTTGTTGCCAAACACGCGGTCCTGATTTAAAGGAGCATCCAACAATTTAGCTTTAACATGATCAGGCAAAGATTGCTCCTTATGCCTTTTGAGTACACACCCAGTAACCGCAGCCCTACAAGAGACCTCTAATGAATCAAAGCCACATTGCAAAGTATGTTTTCCAACTTGTTCGGCAGAATGCATTAAATCATGTCATTCTTTATTTTCCACATAGTCAGGAATCAACAATTTCCTGTTTAAGCAGTCCAATAACATGTTGCTGATGTTTTAATATATGAAACTGGCAGTTTAAATCCCTAATGGCCAAGGTTGCAGAAGTGTAAACCTTCTTACCCCATCTATCCAGCGCCCTGGAGTCTCTATCAGAAGGGGTAGGATTTTTAGCAGTAGAAGCCTTAATACCCTTGAGCCCTTGTGAAATAGTCTTTGGATCTGCAATAGGATTTTTGAAAAGGAATTTGTGGGACTCAGGGACCCTGTAGTATCTGTCAGGTTTTCTGGGAGCAGGAGACAGGGAATCAGGGGCCAAACTAGACTCAGAGAAAGCATCATCAACAATGTCCAGTACGGGTGGAATAGCTAAAAGCCTATGCTGATGTAGGAGAAGGAAATCCCTAAGCCTCTTTTTTTAATCAGAGCAATCCTGGCTTTCCCAATGGAAATGCTCCCTTAGAGAATGTAAGATTTCCCCAAAGAAAAATCCTCAGTAGAGGAAGCAGAGGGAATAGAGTCCTCTGCATCAGAATCCTCACAAGTAGGTAAGGACAAATCCAGGTCATCAGAAGATTCAGAAAAAACAGAATCCTGATCAGACTATTCAAAATCAACCTCAGTACTAGGCCTCTTAGAGGAGGGGGGGGGGGGTTGGCTACCCCTGATTAGAGTTATTAGATCTTCACACATTCTTATCATTTGTTTTTTAGGCATAGAGGCCCGAGTGTCGGTTTTTTAGACACGGATCGAGATTTAGGCCTAAATAATGAAGGAGGCATTGATTTAATATGCAAGTCCATCGGCCTGAATACACCCTCAGAAGCCGGTGCCTGCACAGCGGCTCCGGACCCATCCAAGGTAGAGACATCCGTGGGTTCCATAGTTGAAGCATCTTGTGGCATACCAGATTCCAAATGTATCTCAGTAGAGGCCAGCAAATCAGAAGTAGCGGGTATCAGGGGCTGCGAAAGCGCATCACTGAGTACCGGCGAACAGGAGGCTGGCTTAGGAGAAGCGTAGTCGGCAGTTTTGGACCTCGGTGGCCTGTCTCTGTCTTTATCTTTGCGGTTTTTTGGAATCCTGGTAGTCGGATGACTAACCAACGACATTTCTGGATAATTAAACAGAGAACTGAAATATTTAGAGGCAAAAATATACAGACGACGGATAGTGCGCTGATTAAATAAAGCACAAATCCGACAGCAAGGTACGTCGTGGTCAGGGCCTAGGCAAGGAATACAGTACGAATGAAAATCTTTATGAGGCATTTGTTTTCCACAAGTAAGGCAATTATTAACTTTTAGTGACATTGGAAAGGCGCAAGAAAAAGTTTCCCCAACGGGGTACTTAGCTTTAGTTGAAGACTTCGGTTCTGAAACTTCAAAACAAAAATTTCATCAGGAGTCAGTCGACTGGCACTTGCAAATTGCTTCTGATTCGGGCACTGCACAGCAAGAAAGACTGATGTAATGGCATCAGCTGCATGTTTTATAGCCCTGTCGACCTGACGTCATGGAAGAAGGGACAGCAACCGACGCAGGACCCAAGACTTTGTTAATCAGGCCGAATGAGGGCAACCTGCAAGCAGATTACCCAAATGTAATGACTGCAACAGTGAAACACGAAGAACATTTGGGTAGACATTTGGTAAAGACCATAGATGCATATTGAAGGCCAAATGAAAAGAAACTAAAATTAAAGTAGGGGGTCTTCCTCCAAGAACCTGAGAGACTGTGATTCTTGCGAATAGGTAAAAGGAGATATGCATCCTTTGTGCCCACTGTAATTAGGAAGTCTCCCCTTGACATATTCACTGCAATTATGAATGTTTTGAGAAAGAGGCAGTTCAGTCTGTAAGGAGAACATCTTTAAACATTTTACTCAAAATCAACTGTTACTCGACAGATCCAGGGTTACCATAACACTTTTGGGGAACTTAAAACAACTTTAAATGTTATTCCTATCCTGTCCTTGCATATAGTACTTACTCTGCTGTCCCACAGTGCGCTAAGTGGTACTGAATGGGTTTAGCATGCTTTAGCTGGCCTTCAGGACTGGAGCCCAAGTCCTTTGGTCACAGGAGAGGGAATGGAGGAGATAGACAATCACAGATTGTTAAGACTCGTGTGTGTGTGGGAGTTACTTTATTAAGTGGGTAATCACAGAATTAATGAATGTCTCAAACCTCCAACTCCACTTCACCTCCAAATCTCTCGTGAGGAGTGCCCTAGCCTTCTCTTCCTTTCCAGGACTGCTATTTTGTTTTTATTTTGAAATGTACCAATTGTTTTGCGATTGGTAGAAGAATCATTCTTTGGTCACACAGTTCATGGAATACTTTGGCATTGATGCTGAAAGACCAGACTGACTGAAGGGTACTACTCCTCTCTCATTTTCTTAAAACCACCATGGAAGGGACAAGCAAACAGAAGTTCTTTACTCAGTGAGTTATTTAGAAAGTGCTGTTCTGCATCCTCGGGCAAGGGATGAATCACAAGGCATGTCTGCTAATACACTGCATGGCAAACTTGCCCATTTTTCTTGGTCGGTGTGAGCTTAGTTACTCTGTTTCACAGGGACTTGTTTGAAAACCTGAGCCATATTCTCAGTTTTAGTACGTCATCACCAGACTGCGAGGGTCTGGTAATCTGTTACTGTAGCACAGGTATACTCTTTTCTTGCAAAACTTATAGACTCATATTTGCACCGTCATAAGGCAGGCTGCTCACGTCTAGATCCAGTTTATAACCCTTGACAGTATTCACGGAGAGCACTGCTAAGTGAGCAAAAAGACTTCTTGCAGTGCTGGCACTACACACTGCAAAATCTAGTCATCTTTTTTGGTTCAGGCAGATGGGAGTTCAGTTCAAGAGATACACCCCTAAGTAAATCACAGTACAACTACAATGCCTGAGGGCTTGGGCCTCCACATTCCAGGAGCTCAAAATGCTTTTTGCGCAGCAGCCAGCTTAACCCCCACCCTACCCCCCAAACACATCTGAAATGTTCCTTTTTCTTTTCTGAGTTTATGTACAGCCGATCCAGTTTATCTGCTGGGTTTTTATAATTTGAAAACAGTTCAGTGTTTAAATTCAATTTTCAGTTGAGGCTCAGGAAGAAAAGCTCCAATACAAGAACTACAAAAAACTACATAGTAAACAGTAGTACACGATGCACATTAATATTAGTATAACTAAAAAAAAACAAAAATACAGAGGCTACAACTAGCAAAAGGAAATGAATAGTAGTTATAGTAAAAGTAGCAAAAGCAGTCACAACTGGAAAAAAAATCTTTTGGGGGTTTAGAAGCACCTCCATCATTATGTATACACAGGTTAAAGGTTATATTACTAGCAAATTAAGATGATTTATTCTTTTGACAAAACTTTGCCTAATATGTTAGGTCTCACTAAGACAGACGTCATCTAGGTGCAATCCTATGGAAATATGAGTCATAATCTGTATCAGACCCCAAAAGCGAAAGAATAGGACTGCTAAAGGAGAGGTCTTTCTCTTCTAGGTCTAAATCCAATGTCTTCAGGGTGGGATCCCTGCCTTTTCTAAGGGTGAACTGCAGAAATGGGGATGGGATGTTGAGACGAAGTGCTGTAAAGAGTCTCTTCACAGCAGCAAAATATTCTACCACAACATGCCTGTCACAGGTGCCATGGGTGTCTGCCCAACAGGTGCTGGACAGTTTGATGTTGGGCTGCACATCCCAATGCCTAATGCAGGAGTAGAAGCCACAGGGAACAATATCAAAAAACAAAAGTGGATCTCTGTAAATCAAAAATCATAGGGATATCAGCCCAGGATACATGCCATACAGGATCAGTACCCAAACAGATGGAAATAGCAGCTTGTGAGCATTAGTTACCAAGTGCTTCCACTGCGGAAACTGTTACCTGCCAAGTCTTCTGGCCAACTCCAAGAAGAGGGACAGGTGAAGCTGAATTAAACTAAGATTCTTAGCTAGAGTCAGATGAATGAAAGCTTCAGATCTTAAAACTGCAAACTTCAGCAAAAGTGGCATTTCCCTCTGTGCTATTAGTTTTTCTCTGCATTATTTAAACATTAAGGGGCTTCTTATAGAAGAAAACTGTCAGACTGGAAATGTGTTTGCCCTCCTAGGCTGACTTTCCTGCTACAGTGACCAGCTGCTTGCTACCTAAAAATGTTTTAACATTTTTAGCTCTCCTATGACACACTTCTTTTGTGGAAAAAATAGTGTGCTCATAGTTTGGCATGTAATCTCCTCAAAGTAAAACAAACAAATGGGATGACAGTTTTAAGGAGGAACACTTACACCTGCATATTTGTTAGTTACTTTTTATGGGGGAATCATGCCACTCAAAAAATATGTTGTTGTTGTGTCTTTCGGTTTTTCCCGGTTAGGGTTCGCCACAGCGGAACTCCAGTCCGCTAATGATTGGCAGTAGATTTTTACATGCCGAGTTGCCGGCCCTGATGCACAACCTTCAACGAAGGTATACCCATTCATGCATGTCTCCACACAGAAGACGCTTTAGCTGAGAATTGAACGGGACAACATCTTACTGTGAGGCGACAACGCTACCGCAGCACCACCACCGGCCACTCAAAAAATATGTAAACAAATTAAATGAATATACATTAGACAGAAAGATATATAAATAAGGATGGCACAGCTAAAACCACAATTATAGTAAAGGTAATGAGAATAGTTGTGTAAAATCTTACCATAAGCATAGATGCCCTTCTCTTCCATGTTGCAGTATTCTTACTGTGGGGATCCTCCGCCTCAGGTGACCTGAACTTTGGCTCCTATGCAAAAGCTTAACCCTGGGTGCTGCCAGATGCATGTAACGTCACACGCAGCGCCATAAACCAGAGGCCTTAAATGTGACATCGGCGCACACAGAGCTCAGAACTGACTGTTCAGTTGGACAGTAGTCTAAGTAGTACAAAAGTATGCCATCTAGACAGGGTAAATGTAGTGAAGGGGGATAGGCGGTGGGAAGGAATACTGCAACATGGAAGAGAAGGACATCTATGGTTATGGCCAAATTTTACACAACTATTCTATGTCCTTTTATTCCCATGTTGCAGTATTCTTACTATGGGAGAGTGCCACAGCTCAAGTAGGAGGAAGGGTGGTGGAAGAAGCTGCAGACTCCAGGAATCCATGCAGGATTGCACTTGCAAATCCTGCTTTGGCTCTGGAGACATGGTCCAATTTGTAATGTTTTGTGAAAGCATGCACAGAGGACCACGTGGCTGCCTCAAGAATGGTAGTTATGTCCAAGCCTTTGATGAAGGCCCCAGAAGAAGCCACAGCTCTTGCAGTGTGCGCCTTGACCCCATGAGGTTAAGTGTTTGCCATGGCAGGAATAACAGAAGGAAATAGTTTTCCATATCCAGCAGAAGATAATTTGCTTGAACACCACCTTGCCCGGGATCCTGGGGTGGAAGGATACAAAGAACTGATTGTTTTGTCCAAATACAACCTTAATTGTCTGCGGACATCAAGGGAGTGGAGCATTCTCTGACTGTCATTCTGTGGGGAGGGAAAGAAGGTGGGTAAGTGAATAGACTGACTGAGGGACAGCTCATTGACCACTCTGGGCATGAAGGAGTGACTGGTGCGCAGGGTCACCCCATCTTTGTGGAGATTATGTAGGGTGGGGATGCCATTAGTACGGGTAATTCTGAAACACTTCCGGTTGAGGTAAGGGCTACTAGTAGGACAGTTTTCCATGTGCACATCTGTAGAGAAGCAGAGCCAGCTAGCTCAAAGGGGGCAATTGTGAGTTTTTCTAGTACATAGTTTATTACATATTACTCAAGACAGATAAAAATCCCATATATGTTATTACCGCTGATGCTAGCAAAGCATTTGATGGAGTTAAACTTAAACTTTCTATTCAATGTAATACCTCTATTTGGTGTTCAAGAATTTATAAAAAAAAGTTAAGGTCCTTTATCAAACGGCTTCCTCTTCCATTCAGATAAATAATTGTAGAACCAAACCTATCCCAATCTCTAGTGGCACAAGACAAGGATGCCCGCTCTCCCCCTACCTCTTTAACTTGTACCTTAAACCCCTGCTCCTTTTTTATCTCACAAAAAGCCTTTCACCACATTCCAAGATTAGATAACATTAAACTCACGTTCTCGGCCTTTGCTGATGACTTAAATATTTACCTGCAACTTCCCTCAACTGATCTCCCTAAAATACTTAAAGCAATCAATAGGTACTCTGAGATCTCCAATTATAAATTAAACTCTAGCAAGTCCAATCTCTTTCCTCTAAATCTTCTTGGACACAAGGATTACTACTTCCCTGAGAGTGAGATTAAGTTAACTTATCAGATGAAATATCTGGGAATAATATATACCCCGAACTTTGAGGAAATTATTAAAAATAACTTAAGCCGTACGTGGAATGCTATTGACAATGACTTAAATAGTTGGAAGAACATCAACATGTCCTTGGTGTCAAAAGCTAGTATAGTAAAGATTAACCTGTTACCAAGAATCCTTTTCCAACTAAACGCCACCTTTTTAAATATTCCCAAAAAATTATTTTTAGATATGGAGAAAAATATATCTAGGTTTCTTTGGTATCCGAAATCTACTAGAATTAGATATGATAAACTTGTACTTCCAAAATCTAAGGGAGGATTAGGATTACCGGACTTGAAATTATACTATAGTGTTATTACTTCATATAAATTACAACAGATAAATTATGACCCAAATATGAGAATGTGGTCCCCCCTATAGTCAAAAATTTGGTCTCAATAAATTAACTCACTTGGGTACAATCCCAAATCTCTCCTCTTTTTTAACTTAAACCAAAAGTCTGAATATGTAAAGGATTTACATCCAGTTATTAAGCACATGATAGTAACTACTCAAAAGCTTTTTAATTCAGTACAACTATCTACGGCCCTCTCCCTCCTGCAGCCCCTTCACCGTAATCCTAATTTGCAGCTAAATGATCAACTTATAAACGTACACGGGTATCCTTTAAGGGACCTTACAGTTTGGTAGATTCGGAAATGGAGAGAATACGATATAACACAACTCAGAATGCAACTTAATCTTCCAAAGAAATATATAAGCATTCTTAACTCGTTGCGATATCTTATAAATGCCAAATTCATGCCAGATAACGGTGTTATGCAGGACGTTAATCTATCTCAATTAATTCTCAATTAACGATTAAGGGGAAAACAATTTCTAGAGTATACAAACTGGTAATGGATATAAAATGTCGGAATCTTCAATTATCCTGTGCATTCTGGCAAGGGAAATCCCAACAAGTTAATGAGCAAAACAAAGACTGCCATTGAAAATACGATCAAATTTACTCCATTCAAAAAGCTACTGTACACCCAACTAATGATTAATAATGATGCTTACTTCACTCCACAAAAAAATAATAAATTCAATACTAATCACTCACCTAAATGCCCGCACTGTCCTAATCAATCAGCAGATATCCTTCATGTTATGTGGGAGTGCAGCAAAGTGCATAATCTATGGTGTTCATTAAGGGCTAGGCTTGAAAAAATGGGTTATGAAAAGAGCACCCTGTCATGGGAAACGGCTATACAACACATTAATACAAACAATCTCCTAAAAATCCTAAAGCACGTCCTCATCACAATTTGTGTTCTTATTAAATTCTACATCACAAAGAACTAGACTCTTGCTTCCCCCCTTTCGTGGGAAGGCTTCGGCAACTTAGCCATTAAATACATCTCTTACCACAAATTACTATACATAACCACCAAACATAAATATTACTGCAAATATTGGGAATACTTGCTGGATGTCATCCTTAAGAGGTGAAAGATATTACTCAATGTTAGAAAAGATCTCATTATAAGGAGCTGGTAGGAAATTTTAATCAGATCTTTTTTTTTTTTTTCGTTTGTTGGGAATTAGCTGACTGCATAAGGATTTATCCCATACATAGGATACATTATCTTTTTCCTTATATTTTCCCTCCCCCCCCCCCCATTGGCAATACCTCAGTAATGGTTGTTCTTATAGATCCTCTCTTTTTACTTAAGATTGGCTTTCTAATAAGTTGGCTGTTAGTGTGACTTCTTTGCACATAATGTATATAGGTTGTTTTTGTTACTGTTTGTATGTACTGTTAATGCATGTTTTTCCATTTGAAATGATGTGTATTAATGGAAGTTTATTTTACTATTTCTATTTGAAAAACTGAATAAAGACATTTTTGAAAGAAAAAAAAAAGATTTTACACAACTATTCCATGCCCTTCTATTCCTATGTTGCAGTATTCTTACTGTGGGAGAGTACCACAGCTAGAGGTAAGGGTGGCAGTAGAGGTGGAAGATTCCAGAACCCCCTGCAGGATTGTTCTAACAAAGCCTGCCCTGGCTCTGGAGACTTGCAATAGCTTGTAGTGTTTGTGAAGGTGTGGATAGTGGACCAGGTGGTAGCTTCTAAAATGGAAGCGGTGTCCAGCCCTTTGAGGAAGGCTTTGAAAGTAGCCATAACTCTGGTGGAATGAGCTCTCACCCCCTGGGGTAAAGGTTTGCCATGGTGTGAGTAGCAGAATGAAATGGATTTTCTGATCCAACCAGAAATACCTTGCTTGGAAACTGCCGTACCCATAGCCCTCGGGTTGAAGGAAACAAAAAGTTAATCAGATTTTCTGAAGGGATTAGTTTTGTCTAGGTAGAATCTAAGTTGTCTGTGCACATCCATGAAATGGAGAATCTTCTCACTCTTGTTAGTTGGGAGAGAGAAGACTGTAGGCAGGTGAACAGTTTGATTCAAGGACAGCTCGTTTACCACTTTAGGCATGTAGGAAGGGTTACTGTGCAAGGTCACCCTGTCCTTGTGGAAAACAGTGCAGGGGGGAGGCCATGAGAGCCTGTAACTCTGACACTCTCCTAGCAGAAGTGATGGTCACCAACAGTACAGTTTTCCATGTACACAGTTGTAAAGTAGCATTGCTAGCCGGTTCAAAAGGGGGCAAGTGTTAAGTTTTTCCAGGACAAAGTTTAGATCCTAGGGTGGCGGGATGGGTTTTCTAGGTGGTCTGATGTGCAAGACACCTCTCAGGAAAAGTTTTACATCTAGCCTGGATAGTAAAAGGGGTCTAGAGGCAGGTAGGCAGGCAGATATAGCTGAAAGATGTACTTTCACTGAGGAGTAAGAAAAGCCATCCTTAATGAGTTCACACACATATGCAAGGACTAGGGAAGGGTCAGCCTGGCTGGGGTCCCTGTCCTTACGTAGACACCATTTTGAGAATCTCTCCCATTTTAAGTATGATTTTTTAGTAACAGGTTTCCTGGTCTCCATCAGGATTGTACTAACATCCTCTGAATAGTGGTGTCTAAAAGAGATTAGAAGTTTATCACCCAGAGTGTTAGCGCAGACATCAGTAGATGAGGATGAATTAGAGTTCCCTTCTGCTGTATGAGAAGTTCCACCTTGTGGGGTAGCTTGTGGTGATTGCCCTTGGCTAGTGAGTGAAGTAGGGGGAAACCAGTGCTGCCTTGGCCAGTAGGGAGTCGCCAACAAGATTTTTGGTTTGTCCTTCCTGATTTTCAGTAGGACCTTTTGAATTAGAGGGAAGGGGGGAAGTGTAAAGAAACAGTCCCTTCCAAGGAATGCTGAAGGCATCTACTCTCCAGGCTAGTGGGGAGTGATCCTTGGTGCAGAAATTGATCAACTGTCTGTTCTGGGGGGGAGGCAAACAGATCCACTTGAGGAGTGCCCCATCGGTGAACAATATCTAAAAAGTTATCCCTGTTCAGCATCCACTCATGCTGTAGAGATGATGTTCTGCTTAGAAGATCTGCCTGTTTGTTGTCCTGAGAGGGGATGCATGAGGTCTGCAGGGACAGGTTGTGTCTGGAGGCGAGGTCCCAGATTTGTAGAGTTATTCTACAAAGGAGGAAGGCTTTGGTTCCTCCTTGTTTGTTGAGTACCACATGACTGTGGTGTTGTCTGTGAATATTAGAAGGGGACCCGGAGAGATGGTAGGAAGAAAAGCCTCCAGGGTTAGGAGAACTGTAGTCATCTCCCTGACATTGACATGTTTCTTCTGAAGGGCAGGACTCCAAATTCCTGAACCCTGAAATCCTTGCAGGTGGCACCCCATCCTAGGTCTGACGCATCTGTGTAGATTAACTGGTTTGGATAGGGCATTTGGAGAGGCAATCCTGGGTTGTGACAGGTTTGTTGAACCCACCACCTCTGATTTGAGGCAGGGCAGAAAGGTGATTTGCTTCTCTAAAAAGTGTAGTTGTTACGACCGCACGTTCTTGAGGTACCACTGGAACTTCTGCATGTGCATTCTTGCCAAGGGAAGCATGGGAATGGTGGCTGCCATAAGCCCCAGGAGTTGCAGGAATTGTCTTGCAGAGGGGTCTGGGATTATAGTAAAAGGCTTTGAAGTGAGTGGACCTTTTCCTGTGGAAGAAAGGCCCACATTAGATCTGTCCTGATCCTGCAGGCCAGAAATATTTTGTCTTGCTGAGGGAGCAAGGAGGATTTGTTTAAATTGAGGGTGAAGCCCAGGCTTTGAAGAAGGGTGGTAGTGAACCTGAGGTGGTCTCTGAGATGGGTTTTTGTCTCTGCTAGAAGGAGAATGTCGTCTAGGTAGGGGTAGAGTTGGATACCTTGGGTCCTGCAGTAAGCAATGGCTGGGGCTAGGCATTTTGTGAATACTTTGGGTGCTGTAGACAAACCAAAGGGCAAGGCTGTAAACTGAAAGTGAGAGAAGGGTTCAGAAAAATGTAAAAATTTTCTGTTGGAGGTTTTATGGGTAAGCCTCCTTTAGATCCAGAGTGGCCATGAAGGCCTGCTCTGGGATAAGAGGGAGTAGAGTTGAGAGGGAGAGCATTTTGAAAGAAGGAACTTCTAGAAATAGGTTCAGGAAAGAAGGATCCAGTATAGGTCTCCAAGGGCCATCCTTTTTGGGGACCAGAAAGAGTCCAGAGTAAAATTATTTTCCTTACTGCCCAGGAGGAACAGGTTCTATTGTTTCTAGTTTTTGGAGGTCTTGAAGAATTTGTGGCAGGAGGTGGATTTGTTTTTTTTTTTTTTGTTTTGTTTTTTTGGGGGGGGGGGGGGGCTTTTCCTTCCAGGAAAGAAAGTATCCATTTTGAATTATACTAAGTACCCATTGGTCTGAAGAGAAGGTTTTCCAAATAGGTAAAACAGTGGGATAGGCAGGCTGACAAAGGAAGACGGGCAAGGCAGTCACGCACTGTTGGATGCATTTCTATCCTGAAAGGGCTGTCTAGGACTTTGTTGAGAGGTGACAGGTATGGAGAATGTTTGCTTTCTGGTTCTCATGTGCCTGGAGGATGAGGGGGTGGCAGAGGAAGGGGTTCTCCTGACAAATTAGGTTTTAGCAGGGTAGCTCCTGTAATATTTTGGAATAGGGAACACAACCAAATGCTTGATGTTCTGCAGTTCCTTGTTTTTCTTCTGCAGGTTTTTAAAAAGTTCTGCAGACTGTTTTCCAAACAAAAGGTATAGTCTAAGGGGGCATCCATAATCTTAGTTTTAAAGTCTTCTGGAAGAGGTTGTAAGCACAGCCAAGAGTAGCTGCAGAGGATGGAAGCAGAAGCTGCTGACCTACCAGAGGCCTCTGCAGCATCATAACTGCACCTAATTGAATGTCTGGCTACCTGTGAAGCCAGAGACAATTTAGATGTTATGTCTGACTTAGTAGGGCAGTCAGGTGTGGTAGCCAGGAAATTAGTTGCTTGGGAGACCAGGTCCAGTGCATATTTAACCATGTGTGTCTAGTAATTTATAGCATGGAAGGCCTGGGTGGAAGTAGTGTACACTTTTTTACCAATCCTATCCATGCTTTTGCTATCTTTATCAGTAGGCAAATGAGATGCAGAGGGAGTAAGTCTGGGGAGACAGCAATAACTGCAGGGTCTGCCAAGGGGGGGGGGGTTAATTAAGAATTTTTGCTCTTTAGGAACCTTATAAAACCTGTCTGGTCTTTTAGGTGCAGGTGGTTGAGAGTCTGGATGTTTGGATGCAGAAGTAAAAGCATCCAGATAGGTAGTTAAGACTGATGGGATGGCTGACAGAGAGGGAGACTCCACTAGGAGGAGTTCACTATACCCTCCTCTGGGTGTCAATCATCTGGGCAGTGTCCCATTTAAAGTACTCTCTCATCTTAGTTATTGTTTTACCAAAGATAATGTCCTCTGGTGTTGAGTCCCCTTCAACTGATTCCTCATCTGGTGAATAATACTCTAAAGAAGAGGCAATCTGGGATGCATAAGAAATGGCCTCTTCAGAAGAAGAGTAGTAAGGTTCTAGTCCCTCTTCTCACTCATGAGTAGTCTGCAAGGGGAAAGAAATAGCAGAGGTAGGCCAAGGGCTGAGCACAGGTATAGTGGGGGGAGTAGAGCCTGTGGGCCATAAAGGCCTGCATCAGAGAGTTAGTGAAAGATTGCCAGTCTGGGACTCCTTCAGGCGTAGGAGTCATATGTTTAGTTTTCTGTTTTTGTTTAGTAGGTGTGGTTTGGGAGAAGACCTATGCTCAGAAGCTTGAGTCTTAGTAATAGGAGTCTCCGATGGTCGACTGTTTCTGATTCCCCCTTGACGTCAGTAGGAACCAATGTCTGGGCTACCTCAGTACACGTGCGGGCCGTAACTTCTGAAGTGGCTTCCTCAGTGGGAGCCAAAGTAGATGGTTCTGTCGTATTTGTTTCCCACAAGTTAAACAATTATTAACTTTATCTGACATCAGCTGAGGCAAGAAAGAGTCCCCAACGGGGTACTTAGCTTTTTCGAAGTCTACGGTAGCTGAATCATAGGAGCTGGCCGACCAGCACTTGCGAACTGCTTCTGCTTCGGGCACCACGTGGCAAGAAAGACTGAGGAAGATGGCGTCGGCTGATGCTTTTATACCCCAGACGCTCTGATGTCGGGGAAAGTGTGACATCAGCCAAGGCCAGACCCAGACTTTGGAATCCGGCCGACCGAAGGGCTGCCTGAGGCAGGACAACCCATATATGATGACTGCAGATGCATCCTTGAAGGACATCTTTGGCTTTTTTCCCTGCTGTGGTTCAGCTGGAGCGGCCGATTAGGAGTTCATTCTAAGCATGGTTCTCTAAATATAAATTTAGTGCAGCCAGATGGCTGCAGAGGGTCTTCGGTACAAAAGACTGACAAATGGAACAAGCAGTATGATCGTGTTCCTTCCCAAGACAAAAGATGCAACAGTCGTGGGTATCCTTATGTGGTATCTGACTCCCGCAATGGCATTTGCCCTTTATTGCTGACATCGGCTAATATAAAATACAGCTAACCAAGCTCAAGCAAAAAGAATGAAATGTTTCCCCAATGGGGTACTTAGCTTTTAGAAGTCTTCGAGAGTAGGAGCAAAACAAACTATGTGACATCGTCTGAGGCTGAAAAGTTCTGAGGTCTGTGCATGCAGACGTCACATTTTCTATGGGACGTCCCACGCACCTACAGCAACCAGGCTTAAGCTTTTGTATAGGAGCCAACGCTGGGTCTCCTGAGGTGGGAAATCCCACAGTAAGAATACTGCAACATAGGAATATAGAAGGACATCATCACTCCCTTCCAAGAGATGAAGAAGGCATTCACTCTCTCCAGGCTAGTGGGGAGGGATCCATGGAGCAGAAAATCTGCAACTGTCTGTTCTGGGGGAAGCAAACAGATCTATTTGAGGTGTGCCCCACTGGTGGACAATGTCTAAGAACACATCTCTGTGCAACATACACTCATGATGCAGAGAGAATGATCTGCTGAGGCCATCCACCTGATGGTTGTCCTGGGATGGAATCTAGACTGCCTGTAGTGATATGCTGTTCTAAGAGGCTAACTCCCATGCCTGTGCTGCTAGCCTGCAGAGCAGATAAGATCTGGCCCTCCCACTTGATGCATCACACCACAGTTATGTTGTCTGTGAAGATTTGTAAGGGTCATGGTTGCATGAGAGGGAGAACAGTCTGCAGAGCTAGGTGGACCGCAGTCATCTCCCTTACGTTGATATGCTTTTTCTAGAGGGAGGACTTCCACAGGGCCTGCACCTTGAGGCCATTCATAGTTGCGTCCCACCCTAGATCAGACGCATCCGTGTGCATGGACTGTATGGGACTGGTGGGTTGTAGGGGTAGGCCTGGGTTCTGTTGCACTTGCTGGATCCTCCACCTCAGTTCTGTCTTCAGGCATGGTAAGAAGGGTACCTGAAAGCCCAGGGGATGGCTGTGTTGTGACCACACATTTTTCAGATACCACTGGAACTTCCTCATGTGCAGCCTGGCAAGTGGCAGCATAGGAACTGTGGCTGCCATGAGGCCTATGAAGTGCATGAATTGCCTGGCTGAGAGGTGGGTGACCAGGAGGAGGTCCTGGAAGTG
Source organism: Protopterus annectens (assembly GCF_019279795.1). Lineage (NCBI taxonomy): Eukaryota > Metazoa > Chordata > Ceratodontiformes > Protopteridae > Protopterus > Protopterus annectens. Next base: position 1,148,594,663 of record NC_056731.1, read on the forward strand.
GTTTACTAAGGAGGATACCTTGTCCTGAGGAAAGAAGGCCTTTATCAAGTCAGCCTTTATTCTGCAGACCAGGAACATTTTGCCCTGTGCTGGAGAGAAGGATGACTTTGCTAGGTTGAGAGTGAATCCCAATCTCTGTAGCAGGGACAAGGAGGATACAAGTTGATTCCTGAGGGTGACTTCCTCTTTTGCTAGAATGAGGATGTTGTCTGGGCAGGGGTAGATTTGCATGCCCTTTGTTCTGCAGTAGGCTACTGCTGGGGCTAGGCACTTTTTGAAGACCCTTGGTGCACTGGATAAACCAAAGGGCAAGCTAGTAAATTTAAAGTGTGAAGAGGATCCAGCAAAACACAAATACTTCCTGTAGTTTGGATCGGAATAAGGAGGTATGCCTCCTTCAGGTCCAAAGTGGCCATGAAAGCTTTGAGTGGCAATAGTGGAAGAAGGCTTTGAAGTGATAGCATTCTGAAGGAAGGGACCTTCAGAAAGAAGTTTAGGATGGACAGATCTAGGATGGGCCTCCAAGGGCCATCCTTTTTTAGCACCAGGAATAACCTGAAGTAAAACCCTCTCCCTTCTTGGCCTGGGGGGATGGTTTCTATGATCCCCCCAGGACAGTAGTTCTTGGATAGCCTGAGGGATTAGGTGAAGCTGGTTTTTGGGAGGAAGGGGATGCCTTGCGGCATGGATTTTTCCTGCCAGGACAAGAAGTATCATTCTTCCACTATTGCCAGTACCCATCGTTATGAAGTGACTTTTTTCCAGAGGGGGAAACACTGAGAGCCAGGATGAGAGGCAGTCATGCATTACTGTTTCTGTCTTGAAAGGGCTGCTTGGTGGGAGGCTGAGAAGGGGCTGTCCTTGGGGAGGATGTCTTCCTGAACCCCTTTTCTGTGCCTGGAAGTGGTGGAGGAGGCTGGAGCAGGGGCTCTTCTGACCAAGGAAATTTTTGCAGGGCAATTTTTGTAATATTTAGGAATTGGGGACATCAGTCAATGTTTTAGGTCCCGGAGCTCCTTACTTTTTTCCTGGCAGCTTTTAAACAGTTCAGCAGACTGCTTGCCAAACAGGAATTTGTTATCCAGAGGTGCGTCCAATATCTTGGCTTTAAAATCTTCAGGAAGGGGGTGTAGCCTAAGCCAGGAGTATCTTTGCAGAACAGAAGCTGAAGCTGCAGACCTAGCAGAGGCCTCAGCTGCATCATAGCTGCAACCTGAGATGGCAAGGACAGCTTAGATGCTACCTGAGAACTGTTGGGAGAGTCAGGCATGGAGAAGAGCAAGGAGGAGGCCTGTGAGACCAGATCTAGGGCATATTTAACCATGTGGGACTGGTAATTGATAGCCCTAAAGGCTAGTGTAGAAGAGGTATATATCTTTTTACCCAGTCTGTCCATGACCTTGCTGTCCTTTGTCTGATGGTAAGAGGGAGGAGGAAGGTACGAGTCTGGATTGTTTGTCAGGGGCCACTGCAATGACTGCAGGACCTGCCAGTGGTGGCTTTATGAGGAAATTGTGGTCATCACAGACCTTATAAAAGCGGTCAGGTCTTTTGGGAGTTGGTGGTTGTGATTCTGGTGTCTCTGATGCTGATGCAAAAGCATACAGGTAGGCTGGAATCACAGGAGGGACAGCCAAGGGGGAGGGTGATTCCATCTGGAGTAACTCAAAATACCTTTTTTGGACCTCTGTCAAATGAGTAGCATCCCACTTGAAGCACTCCCTCATTTTAGTTATTGTTTTTCCAAAGGTAGTGTCTTCGGGGGAAGTCTCCCTTTAGGGAGTCCTCATCTGGGAGTAGTACTCCAAGGGGGAAGCTATCTGAGAGGAGTAGATGACAGACTCATCAGAGGAGGAGGAAGAGGAGTCCTCCTCCTGGGTTTGAGTAGGAGGGATGGAAGCAGCTGAGGTTGGCCTAGGGCTGAGGACAGGCAATGTGGCAGCTGTGGATGCTGAAGGCCTAAGAGCCATAAAGGCTTGCAGCAAAGACTGGGAGAAGGTGTACCAGTCTGGTTGCTCCTCAGAGGAAGAAGATGGGTGATTATTTTTTTTTCTTTTCAGTGGAATAGATTTAAAGGAGACAGAGGGCCTAATTTCAGGGATATGGCCTGTGGGTAAGGATTTGGACTCCTGGATTGTGGATGGGCATCCACTGCAGCCTGGTTCCCCCTTGACTTTGGCCGAAGCAGAAGTCAGAACTATCTCCGAGAATGTGCTTACAGGTGCTCCAAGGCAGCTTCCCTGAGGGTAATCGCTGAAAACACCGGTTCTAGCAGACGTCCCTCAACCCCTAAATCGATGGCTGGTGGGACATCAGATGACGTAGGCGCAGAAGTGGTAGGCCTTGCAACTTTGGCCTTCTTTTTAAGTGGAGCCGCCTCGACAGCCAACTCTGGATCCATACGTAGGGCTAAGTGTTTTAACCTCTGGTTCTCAAGGTAAAGGTTTAGGGCTGCCAGACTACTACAGAGAGATTTTGGTATGAATAACTGGGAGATGGTACAGGTGGTGTGGCCGTGTTCTTGGCCTCAGTAAAACAAAGTTCGTGGGTATCTTTGTGCAGAATTTGATGTCCGCACCTGTACCTCCCCTTTCTAACGGACATCGGCTAAGAAATAACCACCAAACTCAAGCAAAATTAAAGGGTTTTCCCTAACAGGGTCTTATCTTTAGACGTCTTCTAAACAGCGGAGTGATGCGATCGATCTGACGTTCAACTGTGGCAGAAAAGTTCTGAGGTCACGCAGACGTCACATTTAAGGCCCCTGATTTATGGCCCTGCATGTGACATCCCATGCACCTGGCAGCAACCAGGCTTAAGCTTTTGCACAGGAGCAGACGTTCTGGTCACCTGAGGCAGGGGATCCCAGAGTAAGAATACTGCAATATGGGAATAGGACATCAAGGAATTCTAGGTCTGGAATCAAATAAAATACGCCCAACCTGAAGCATGAAACTTGGTGACTCTAGTCTTCAATAATGAAATGATGGTATGGGTTATGCTTTCATTTGCAAATAAGGTTTCACTGACATGCAGGGTATGGGAGGTCCATCCACAAAAAAGGAAAGATGTCAGTACTGTTCAGAAATTCTGGCCAGAAAAGATATCAGTGGTGTAAATCCCATCAAACAGTATATGATTACAGGTGTGATCCTTATGTTGTTTTACATCTTCCTGTGTAGTACAAAGGATAACTTATGAGGTGCCCCAACCTCACAAGTTTGAGGGCAAGCATGATTCTTAAATTCCCCAAGTATGGGAGAAAAGTCTGCAGATGTGAATCAGAAACACTACTAATATAATCACTCTCCCTGAGATGGTACAGTACAATTGCATAAGGAACACAATACACCAGTTAAGAAGAAGATCACTGCTGCAGAAATGGCCAGTGGAAAATCTGTAACACAAAGCTTGAAATCTGGCCTAATTTCCAAAGCTTTGCACCCTTCCACTTCCTTAATGTCCAGATATCCACATCCCTGGGACAACTGCACATTCTTAGTACAAAGGTCACATTTGAACAAAGCATACTTAGTTTTTTCTTGCCCTATGAACAGAGGGAAATGACTCCCAGTCTAACTCCTGGGCTTGCTGCTGTTATACTATTACACCTTGTAACTACAGACCTCCGCAACAGTGGCAGTGTTTCTAAGGTCTCATGCACTCTACCCATTTCCTCTGTGCTAGCAGTTCGTTACTACTGTGTTCTTAACATTAAGGGCTTTCTTATGAAAAAAAACACTGGATGACAAATGGGCCATTTGTTTGTTCTTCTCTGTTATGGATTGGTATACTTCAACCTAAGAATTACTACTTAATTGGTATTAGCTCTGCTTGGTTGAAATTTTCTTGTGCTATTAGAGATTAAGGACTCCCAGTCTAACTCACAGGCTTACTCCTATTACAGAAGAGGTACTAGGATGACCTGCCCCACACTGGTACTCAAACCACAGGGAGAGACTCCAGGAATCTGGGCTCCCCTAGCTTTGTCCACACCAGAGAAAGCTAAAGACCCTGTAATTAGTGTCAATGTGGTTTCAGTGGGTAGATGACTAGGGACTCACTCTGAAGAAGGGAGGGATGCATGACTAACAATGATTTTGCTCAATCATCAACCATTAAGGCAAGTTTCTGACAAAACTGTATGTTTATTGTATGAAACACAGCTGTAGTAATAACCAAAAGAAAGATGCCCATAGCTGGTGGGATTGGGAGGAGGATACTTTTCCCAAGAAGGCTGCAGGAAGCAAATCCTGCTAGTCTTCTACAGCTTATAGCCTACTTGTAACGTTTTGAAAATGTGTACACTGAGGACCACATTGCTGCCCCTTGTATAGCTTGTGCACGCATCTTGGTTACAGAAAAAAAAAAAAGCTGTGGTAGAAGCTCTCTCTCTTGTAGTATGGGATCTTGCGTGCCCCAAAAGTCTTTTGCCATTAGAGGAACAACAAATGGATGTGAAATATGCCAGCCATTTCAAAATGGTCTTTTCAAAAATTGGCCTTCTTTCCCTTTTAGAACCAAAAATAATTTTTTCAAGGCTCAGTCTTTTTTCTGTCTAGATAGTAGTTCAGTTGTCTATGAATGCTCAATGAAATAAAGTTTCTTTATCCTTTCTTCTGTTGACATTGCAAGAAAACTGGCAACTGGAAATTTCTGTGACCATTTTAGGTATAATTATTGTTGTTAGGGTAATGTTTGCTGTCCACTGCCACACAAGCAACACTTCTCTGCATAGGGTACATGAGCATATGCTGTTGTCCTTAATTAAAAGGAACACACTGGACTGTTTTCTTTTAGACCAGAGCAGCTCCAACTCAGTCTTCATAACGAACAGCACTGACCAGAATGCCAAAAAAGTTTATGAGGAAGATCTCTTACAGATCCCACTTTCCCTAGACTGTGAAGGATCAAATCTTAGCTCCCCAATCCATTAATGATGCATCCATCATCAGAATTATGACAGGCTCTGCTGCAGCAGGGAAAGATCCACAACAAGATTGAGGGGGACAGTCCACCACTCTAAAGCCTTGTGCCAGAAGAAGATCGGAGAGAGTCTGGCAACATTGCACTTCCTAATGCCTCACACCATGCAGTGTTAACACAAACACTTTCAGACGGGTGAATCAAATGTGAAGATCATGGCAGTCATCAGGCTCAAGAGATGCAGCAAGGTCCAAGCTGGGAGAGACTGCTGTGTCCTCACCAAGGATGCCATGACAATTATACTATTAAAACAGTACTGCCACAAATGCTGCACTGCTAACCTGACGCATTATTAAACTGTTGAGCAAGATTATTATACACAAGTCAATTAACCGACTCAAATGGTATACTTCAATCTGAGAATTACTACTTAACTTGTATTGCCTCTGCTTGGATGTATTTTTTTTTTTTGGTTACAAAAACTGGCTGAATATACTTGAAGATGTACATAATTTGGTCTGTTAGTATTAAGTGAATAGGTTTTTGGGGGTATTGGGTTTTTTTTTTTTGACGGCTTTCAATAAAACAAAGTTTTGTAAGATGTGACATAGGCTCAAAATGGACATGATGAGAAACAACTGTATAAAAGTACAACCTGCCAATGTACGCATGTAACACAAAAGTTGGAACTAGGCATTTAACAAAAAAGGTTGCACATAAAAGGTGGCAATAATAAAATTTTAATGCAATGATGCTTTCTGTAATGTCTTTAAATGTCAATGGTCTCACAGACAAATACAAAAAAGGAGTAGTAGTGAACTATATTAAAAACTGTAGAGTGCAAACAGCTATGTTACAGAAGACACACTTTTGTTAAAGAAAGGTTTTCAGGATGGTTATTCAAGGGAATACCTGGGACAAAGGAAAAGAGGATACCTATATTAATTGCAAGAGGAGTTCCAAGAGTGATAGAAGAGGATAAAAAAGAAAATAATGGCAGATTTGCAGTGCTAAGGGGCTACTGGCAAAGAGGATTACACTGGCATGTATTTCTATTCCACCTAAAACTGCTACAATGGAGCTTAAGAAATTTCTGGGAGAAATAATCAGTTTTCAGCAAGGAATATTACTTATAGGTGGGGATTGGAATGTGATTTGCAGCAGTGAGGATGTGTCTGGGGGGCCCAAAACAGAAAGTATAACAAACGAGGGTATATTTTTGAAGACATTCATGAAAATATTTGGCATGGAAGATGTGAATTCAGTAACAGGAGTTCAGAGTGAGTTTACGTATTATTCTCCCAAGACATAAAAATGGGCTAGGCTAGACAGAATTTACATTTCACAAGAACATGTGGATTTAACTGAAGGTCTTGATACACGCCCAATTAATTACTTCAGATCAAGTGCCAATAACAACTAAAATAAAAACACAGGGTAATGAAATAAAGAGACACTGGCATTTCCCTCATATCTTGAAAATAAATGAATTTAAGGAATGGGTGGGGGAGATTATTCAGGCACTTTTAGAGAGGATAGAAAATTTTTTCTGAAAATATAGCTAGGGAATGGAATAAAATTAAGGTGGAATTTAAAATAGGATGGAAATAAAAGAAAGGGAGCTATGGTTAAGAAGTAACAAGAATTATTTAGAGGGACTGCCAAATGTTAAAGTATTTCAGAATAGGGGGAATGTCACAGAACAAGAGGAGGATCAACTATGGAATGCTAAGCAGAAAATAAGGGATTACCTTGATAATATGCGTGAGTTTAAAAAGACTGCTGTTAAGCAACTGCTTTTTGATAACACTAGAGCACAAAAATATTTAGCACAACTTTACTGCATTATGGCCTGCATGACAACTGATTTATGCATAGACAGAACCTGAGCTATGATTCGGCAAATCATTAACTGAAATTGACAACTCTTGCATCTTTTTGGACTTGGCTATTTTTTTTTTGTTACATTGTAAAGATCTTTATTAAATCATCCCATTTTAAAAACTGACACAAGTACAAAAATGAACAGGAAAAAAGGTAATAATTTGAAATGTTGGGACCATCTTAAGGAAATTCTGAGACACGAAGAATGAATGGCCGAAAAAATGGACTTTCCTCAAAATATTCCCTTTTCACAGAGTTATAGTGATCTTGGATTTAGTATATGTCAGTTTGGGGGGTGCAGGGAAGCTTGTACCCTGCAAAAAAGTTTAAAGAGGAGGACTGATGTTCAACACTCACTCCTCTCCCGTAGTTATGATTTTTTTTTTTTTAGCTTGTTGGCATTAGTCATTTGAACCCACTGTTTTGTTCACTGCAACATTACATACTTTGATCAATTCCTACCTTCCCCTTAAGTCTCACTCTTCCTCTTCACCTTTAATCTGCACGTTTTGCTCTCACAAATTCCATTTTTTTCTATGCAATTTGCTCCTTCCCTCTTCTAAAGATCCAACCTCCAGTTATCTCCTTTAAAATATTTACAGCTTCTTTAATTCTAGAAATAGGTTTTTATTTCCATTTGAGTAAATTTTTTTTGAAAGCCAACAGCAATAAATTAACAAGGCCTTATTATGCTCTAGGTAAATGGCACACTATATTCTAGGAAATAAATATAATGTCCTTAGTTACAACCATTTGCTCCCCAAATCTTTCTGCCAAAGTAGTCTGTAGAGGTTTTAAAATCTGCTAACTCATTACATTCCAAAAAAGTTACCAATTACCCCTCCCTTTCCCACCATACCTCCAGCATGTACCATCTGCTAGAGGAAAAATTCTCTGAAATTTACCTAGAGTATAAAAATATCTAAACAAATACTTCAGTGCAAAGATCCTAAACTTTCTGTATTCAATGAATTAATAAATCACTCAGTCACAGAGGACCCTCTAATTGCCCAAAATGCACAGAAATAACCACAAAAAAACTTACAGGCAACCGGATAAAGTATGGTTATACGTTTGAGCACTTTTGTCTCACTTAAAGTAGCTGAAATTTTTTCAGAATAAATGCCATCTTACATTGTTTCACTAAAAATATTTAATACACAAATCACATAATACATTTCAACCAATCCTTTTCCAGTTCATAAATCTCACATTAAAAAAAAATCCACTTAAAATGAATACTTGTGTAAAATCTTACCATAACCAAAGATATCCTTCTCTTCACTGCTGCAGTATTCTTAACCTGAGAGATCTCCCGCCTGAAGGCGACCTGACATCAGCGAGTATACAAAAGTCTTATACTACTGTAGGGTACGTGAGACATCACATGTAGACTTCAGTTGGACATAGGCCATAAAAGTGATGTAGGCACGTACCATCCTCAGAACTGAATGTCTCGTGAGGAATGCCAGACTAAGGATACAACAGCTCAGTATATCCAAACAAAAAAATAGACCGAGGGGGGGTACAGTGGAATACAATACTGCAACAGTGAAGAGAAGGACATCTATGGCTGTGGTAAGATTTTACACAAGTATTCTATGTCCTTCTATTCACTTGCTGCAGTAGTCTTAACCTGAGGAGTAAGGGAGTGGTTGAAGTCATTAATCTCAGCACCCTGAGGAACTCCCTCGCCGTGATGCGAGTCAAGGGGAGAAGGGAGTGAAAGAAGGATTCGGCAACCCAGGAAAATGTGGTCCTGTGAAGGGTAAGAACTGACTTCCTGTACTTGATGGTGAATCCCAGTTTTCCAAGGAGGGAAATGGTGGTCTCCAGGTTGAGAGTGGGAAGTTGGGGCCTGTAAGAGAAGGTCATCCAAGTATGGAAAAATCTGGATACCTAAAAGCCTGCAATGAATAATTCCTGGAGCCAAGCATTTTGTTAACACCCTCGATGCTGTAAGAAAGATCTAAGGGCAAGCCAGAGAACTGAAAATGCCACGAACCCACAGAAAATGTAAGAATGTCCTGAACATGGGGTAAATGGGGATGTGAATGTATCTTTTGTATCTAGAGATACCATGTATCCTTGTGGAAGGATAAGAGGAAACAGAGTTTGTTTGGAGTGTCAACATTCTGAATGTAGGAACCTTTAAGGAGGTGATGAGATGGGATAAATAGTACACTTGTGGGCACTTACCATAGATGTAGATGTTCGAGTGTGTTCACAATTGCAGTCATCACATTTGGGTTATCTGCTTGCAGGTAGCCCTCCATTGGGTTGATTATCAAAGTCTTGGGTTCTGCATCAGTTGCTGTCTCATCTTCCATGATGTCAAATAGTTAGGGGTATAAAGCATGCAGCAGACACCATTACATCAGTTTTTCTTGCCCCCATAATGAGAAGCAATTATATACAAGGTTACACCTCCAACAAAAAGCAAATACACCAGAAAGCTTTAAGCACAGTAAACAAGAATAGAGGTATAGTCAATAGAGGTCAGGGGGCTGGAGGGAGGGTAACTAGGACTGTAACAGTGAATACACTCGAACATCTACATTTATGGTAAATGTACACAACTGTACTATGTTCTTAGTGTTTCACTGTTGCAGCATCAGATTTGGGTAGATTCTCAAAGCTAAGGATGGGAGGAGGCAATAAGCATTAGGACCAGTTATAAGGCCCTGCAAGACTACAGTGGCAAAGCCAGCCCTGGATATAGAAAAAATCGGCAAGTGGTAATGTTTAGTGAAGGTATGTACAGAGCTCCAGGTAAGCAGCTTCCAGGATGTCCCTGGTAGGGACACCTTTGAGAAAGGCTGTAAAGGTAGATGCAGCCCTGGTGGAATGAGGTCTTATCCCCTGTGGGGTAGGTTTTCCATGGTGCTTATAGCAGAAATGAATGCAATGGCCTATCCATTTAGAAATGGTTTGCTTTGAAATGGCCTTCCCCTCTGCCCCTGCAGCAAATGCAACCAGCAGCTGTTCAGATTTCCTGAGAGGTTTAATCCTGTCCAAATAAAATCTAAGTTGTCTGTGCACATCTAAGGAGTGCAGAATTCGTTGCCCCTTGCTCTGTGGATTAGAAAAGAAGGTTGGCAAATGAATGGACTGATTAAGGGCCACACTGGATATCACTTTGGGCATGAAGGAGGGATTGGTCCTGAGGGACACCCTGTCCACATGAAAAATTATGAAAGGCTCCACTGCCATGAGGGCCTGTAATTCAGACACCATTCTTGCTGAAGTGATAACTAAAAGAAAGGCTGTTTTCCAAGAGAGGAATTTCAACTCTGCATTTGCAGCTGGCTCAGAAGGAGGTAGAGTGACTTTTTCCAATACAAAGTTAAGGTCCCAGGCTGAGTCGGGGCTCTTCTGGGTGTTCTTAAGTTTTTGACCCCTCTGAGGAACTGTTTCAGCAGTGGATGAGAGAAGAGGGGTGGATCTGTGTTGTAACGAGCCGAAATGGCTGAGGAATTAATTTTGATGGAGGAAAATAAAGGCCCTTGTGCAGCATCTCAGTTAAGTATTGAAGAATCTGAGGTAAATTGGATGTTGCTGTGTCCATCCCCTGAGCTTGGTTCCAGGAACAGAATCTTTTCCATTTTTCAGCATAGGATTTTCTAGTACTAAGCCTCCTTGCCTCCAGAATGACATCCAACACTTGCTTACTGAGGGATGGCAATGGAGAGATTAGGTAATTAACCAGGCTGCCAGGTTCAGGGTTTGAAGCTGTGGGTGCAGAATCTGGCCCTCCTGCTGGGACAGCAGGGCAGCAGTCTGAGGCAGGTGCCATGGTACCAGAAGTGACACACTGCGTAGAAGGGGGTACCAGTCTGGTGCAATCTATCGTCCTTGGTTTGTCCTGTTTGATCTTTAGTAGTACCTTGGAGAGGAGAGGCAGACCGGGAAGGCATAAACTGATAGGTTTTTCCAGGTGAAGGACAGGGCATCCACTTTCCAAGCTTGTTTGTGGGGAGTCCTTGTGCAGAATTTTTCCGATTGGTAGTTCTGGGGGGAGGCAAACAGGTCTATATCTGGGCTCCCCCATTTGTTTATCAACATGTTGAATATCTTTGGTTCTAGTTTCCACTTGTCTGGGTCCATGAAGTTTCTGCTTAGGTCATCTGCCAGTGTGTTTAGCTTTCCTGGCAGGAACTGAGGCTGTAGGTGCACATGGTAGCTCAAGGCTTTGTTCCTCAGAGCCATGGCTAGTCTGCAGAGAGGGTATGAATGAGTTCCCCCCTGCTTGTTTATGTACCACATAACAGTGGTGCTGTCCGTCTTCACTATTAATTGTCCTGGAAGGACTTGGTCCTTGAAGGCTGTCAGATCATTCTGTACAGCTGACATTTCTTTTTGATTGATATGCAGGTGTATTTGACTTGGGTTCCATTTTCCCTGAATGCACTTCCCTGCCAAGTGAGCCCCTCATGCACAGTCTGATGCATTTGTTGTTAGGGTTTGGGCGGCATGGGGGTAGAGTGAATGGCAGTCCCTTGTTTTCGTGGCAGGCCTCTGCCCACCAAAGGAACTCTGACTGTAGGCAAGGTATGATAGGAATCATTGCTTCTAGATACTGAGAATGTTGACACCATAGGATTTTTAGATACCATTGTAGTTTCCTCATATGCAGTCTTGCATATGGAATTAGGAGAATGCAGGAGGCGGCTATGAACCCCAGGGCTTGCAGTATTTTCCTTGCAGATAGCTGGATCTTTGTGGCCAGTAGTTTGAAGTAGGCTGTCAAATGAACTTGTTTTTCTGACATGAGAAAAGCCATCTGGGAAGTTGTGTCCAAGCTTGCTCCCAGGAATACAATTTGTTGGCAGGGTACAAGATGTTATTTATTTTTGTTTATGGTGTACCCCAGAGAAGTTAGCAATTTCTGAACAAATGCCAGCTGATTCAATAATATGTCCTGGCTTTCTGCCTGAATTAGACAATCGTCCAGGTATGGATATATCTGGATATTTCTTTGCCTGCAAAATGCAATGACTGGAGCTAAGCACTTTGTGAATACCCTGGGTGCAGTAGATAAGCCAAAGGGCAGTGCAGAGAACTGATGGTGCATGTAGCCTGCTTTAAAGCATAGGTATCTTCTGCAGGATTCCCTTATTGGGATGTGCAGGTAGGCTTCCTTGAAGTGCAGTGTTGCCAGCCAGGCATCCTTGCCTAGCATAGGAAGCAGCTGGTGGAGAGCTAGCATCTTGAATTTTGGAATCACCAAAAAAGAATTTAGGATAGAGAGGTCCAGTATAGGATGCCAGGAGTTGTCTTTTCTGGGCACCAGAAAAAGTCTTGAGTAGAAACCTTGTCCCTTTTCCTCTTCTGGAACAGGCTGGATAGCCCTGATGCTTAAGAGAGCGAGAATTAGCTTTTGAGCCTCTGCCCACTGATTTGAGGGGTAGGTCTGGGCCAACTGTACGTGGTTGGTAAGGAGTGAAAGTGGAATGTATATCCTTGGGAAACTATATTTAAAACCCATTTGTCCTGGGTAATGAGTTCCCAATTTTTTGCTTGCCGGGCAATCTTTCCTCCTAAGGGAACATTCAGTTGGGCAGGACTTGGAAGATTTAAAGTGAAGTCATTGAGACAGTTTACCATAGGGGGAGTCTTACCACTCCCTGCTTTGGAAGTGGAAGCCCCCCACTGCTTGGCCCTGTGAGTACCTTGGGACTGAAGCCTGGATGTTCTGCTGGTTCTGGGTTTGGACTGAGAAGGCCTGGAAGAGGCAGGAAAGGACCAATTTTTAGAGGGCCAATGCTTACTAAATCTGGGAGGCTGTACTTGCAGGAAATATTTAACAGTTTGCATAGATTTAGCTTTTTCCTCCATCTTTTTAAGTACTACTACTGCTTTGTTGCCAAAGAGGCGGTCTTGGTTTAAGGGAGCATCCAGCAATTTAGCTTTAACATGATCTGGCAAAGATTGCTCCTTAAGCCAAGCATACCTTCTAAGTACAGACCCAGTGACAGCAGCCCTGCAAGATACCTCTAGTGAATCAAAACCACATTACAAAGTATGTTTTCCAACTTGTTCCGTAGAATGCATTACATCCTGTAAATGTTTATTTTCAGCACAGTCAGGAAGCAACATCATTTTCTGTTTAAGCAATCCAATAATATGCTGCTGATACTTTAACATATGAAACTGGCAGTTTAAGGCCTTAATGGCTAAGGTTGCAGCAGTGTATAACTTCTTACCCCATCTATCCAGCGCCCTGGAATCTCTATCAGAGGGGGTAGGATTTTTGGCAGTAGTAGCCTTAATGCCCTTGGGTCCCTGTGAAATGGTCTCAGGATCTGCAGTAGGATTTTTAAAAAGGAACTTGTGAGAGTCAGGAACTCTAATATCCATCAGGTTTTCTGAGAGCAGAAGGTAAAGAGTCAGGGGCCAAGCTAGATTCCAAAAAGGCATTATTAACTATGCCCAGTACAGGGGGGATAGCTAAAGAACTGTGTTGGGGCAGGAGTAGGAAATCCCTAAGCCTCTTTTTAGAGTCAGAATAAAATCCTGGCTTTCCCAGCAAAAATGCTCCCTAAGACCATGCAAGGTTTCACCAAAAGAGAAATCCTCTGGAGAGAAGCAGAGGGAATAGAGTCCTCTGCACCAGAATCCTCATAAGTAGATAAGGGTAAATTCCGGTCATCAGAGGAAACAGAAACTTCAGAATCCTGATCAGAAGAATCTTAAGAAAACTCAGCCCTAGGTCTCTTAGAGGGGGAAGGTTGGCTTCCCATGATTTAAGTAATAAGGTCTTCATCCATTCTTATCATTTGTTTTTTTGGCATAGAGGCCTGACCATGCAGTCTGGGCGTCTGTTTTCTAGGCATGGATCGAGTTTTAGGCCTTGAAGAAGAAGATGGCATTGGTTTAATATGCATGTCAGTAGGCCTGAATACACCCTCAGAAGCCGGTGCCTGCACAGTGGCTCTGGACCCATCCAAGGTAGAGACATCCGCAGGTTCCACAGTTGAAGCATCTCGCAGCATACCGGACTCCGAATGGGTCTCAGTAGAGGCCTGTGAATCTGAAGTAGCGGGTATCAGGGGCTGCGAAAGTGTCTCATTGAGTACTAACGAACTGGCGACTAGCTTAGGAGAAGCATCGTCGGCAGCTTTGGACCTATGCGGTCTCTGTTTTTATCTTTGCATTTTTTTGGAATGTCGGTAGTCGGGTGGCTTACCAAAGCCACATCTGGATAGTTGAACAGAGTACCAAAATATTTAGAAGAGTAAATAAACCGACGAATAGTTCATAGTTTAAATAAGGCACAAAACCGACAGCGAGGTACGTCGTGGTCAGGGCCTAGGCAAGTAATGCAGTACAAATGAAAATCTTTATGAGGTATTTGCTTTCCGCAAGAAATACAACTATTGACTTTTACTGACATCGGTTTAGAGCAAGAAAAAGTTTCCCCAACGGGGTACTTAGCTTAGTTGAAGACTTTGGTTCAGAAACTCGAAAACAAAAATTTCAGGAGTCTGCTGAACAGCACTTGCAAATTGCTTCTGCTTCAGGCACCGCACGGCAAGAGAGACTGATATAATGGCGTCGGCTGCATGATTTAAACCCCTGACTACCTGCCATCATGGAAGATGAGACAGCAACCGACGCAGGACCCAAGACTTTGTTAATCAGGCCGACTGAGGGCTACTGCAAGCAGATAACCCCAAATGTGATGACTGCAACAGTGAAACACGAAGAACATGTGATAGTGCATGTAGCCTGCTCTGAAGCGTAGGTATCTTCTGCAAGATTCCCTTATTGGGATGTGCAGGTAGGCTTCCTTTAAACCCAGTGTTGCCAACCAGGCATTTTTGCCAAGCATGGGAAGCAGCTGATGAAGAGTTAGCATTTTGAATAATGGGATTTTCAAAACAGAGTTTAGGATAGACAGGTCCAGAGTAGGATGCCAGGAATGGTCTTTTCTGGTTACCAGGAAAAGTCTTGAGTAGACACCTTGCCCCCATTCATCTTCTGGGAGAGGTTGAATAGCCCTGATGCTTAGAAGAGAGAGAACTTGCCTTTGAGCCCCTGCCCACTGATTTGGGAGTAGGTCAGACCAACTGTTTGGGATTGGGAAGGAGTGGAAGTGGAATCTGTATCCTTGGGAAACTATATTTAAAACCCATTTATCTTGGGTAATGAGCTCCCAATTTTTTGCATACAGGGCAATCTTTCCCCTAAAAGAACAGTCAGTTGAGCAGGGCTTGAAAGGTTTAAAGTTAAGTCATTGTGACAGTTTACCATAAGGGGGTGTCTTACTACCCCCAGTTTTGGAAGTGGGAGCCCCCCACTGCGTAGGCCTGTGAGTACCTTGGGACTGAAGCCTGGGTGTTTTGCTGGTTCTGGGTTTGGACTGAGAAGGCCTGGAAGAGGCAGGAAAAGACCAATTCTTAGTAGGCCAATGCCTACTAATTCTGGGAGGCTGTGCTTTAGGGAAATCTTTAACAGTTTGCATAGATTTAGCTTTTTCCTCCATCTTTTTAAGTACTTCTGCTTTGTTGCCAAACAGGCGGTCTTGGTTTAAGGGAGCATCCAGTAATTTAGCTTTAACATGATCTGGCAAAGATTGCTTACTAAGCCAAGCATGCCTTCTAAGTACAGACCCAGTGACAGCAGCCCTGCAAGATGCCTCTAATGAATCAAAACCACATTGCAAAGTATGTTTTCCAACTTGTTCAGTAGAATGCATTAAATCCTGTATTTTTTTATTTTCAGCAGTCAGGAATCAACATCATTTTCTGTTTAGGCAATCCAATAATATGTTGCTGATACTTTAACATATGAAACTGGCAGTTTAAGGCCCTAATGGCCAACGCTGCAGAAGTGTACACCTTCTTACCCCATCTATCCAGGGCCCTGGAATCTCCATCAGGAGGGGTAGGGGTTTTGGCAGTAATAACCTTAATGGCCTTGGGTCCCTGTGAAATGGTCTCAGGATCCGCAGTAGGATTTTTAAAGAGGAACTTGTGAGAGTCAGATATCCTGCAATACCTGTCAGGTTTTCTGGGAACAGGAGGTAGAGAGTCAGAAGCCAGGCTAGATTCCGAAAAGACATCATTTACAAAGTCCTGTACAGGAGGGATGGCTAAAGGCCTGTATTGAGGTAGGAGTAAGAATTCCCTAAGCCTCTTTTTGGAGTAATCCTGGCTTTCCCAGCGGAAATGCTCCCTAAGAGTATGCAAGGTTTCACCAAAAGAGAAATCTTCTGGAGGGGAAGCAGACGGAATGGAGTCCTCTGCATCAGAATCCTCATAGGTAGATAAGGGCAACTCCTGGTCATCAGAGAAAACAGAAATTTCAGAATCCTGATCAGAAGAACCAGAAAGAAAATCAGTCCTAGGTCTCAGAGGGAGAAGGGTGACTTCCCCTGATCAGAGTAATAAGGTCTTCAGCCATTCTTATCATTTGTTTTTTAGGCATAGGGGCCTGACCATGCGGTCTGGGTGTCGGTTTTCTAGGCATCGATCGAGTTTTAGACCTTGAAGAAGAAGATGGCATTGGTTTAATATGCAAGTCAGTAGGCCTGAATAAACCCTCAGAAGCCAGTGCCTCCACAGCGGCTCCAGATCCAACCAAGGTAGAAACATCCGCAGGTTCCACAGTTGAAGCATCTTGCGGCATACCGGACTCTGAATGGGTTTCAGTAGAGGCCTGCAAATCTAAAGTAGCAGGTATCAGGGGCTGCCAAAGTGCCTCACTGAGTAACGGCGAACTGGCGACTTGCTTAGGAAAAGGGTCATCAGCAACTTTGGACCTATGCGGTTTGTCCCTGTCTTTATCTTTGCGTTTTTTCAAAATGTCGGTAGTCGGGTAGCTTACCGAAGCCATTTCTGGATCATTGAACAGAGTACCAAAATATGTAGATGCGAAAATGAAAAGACGACGAATAGTACGAGGTTTGAATAAGGCACAAAACCGACAGCGAGGTACGTCGTGGTCTGGGCCTAGGCAAGGAATGCAGTACGAATGAAAATCTTTATGAAGCATTTGCTTTCCATAAGAAATACAATTGTTAACTTTTAATGACATCGGTTTAGAGCAAGAAAAAGGATCACCAACGGGGTACTCAGCTTAGTTGAAGACTTCGGATATGAAATTCGAAAACAAATATTTCAGGAGTCGGCCGACCGGCACTTGCGAACTGCTTCTGCTTCAGGCAATGCATGGCAAGAAAGACTGATGTAATGGCATCGGCTGCATGCTTTATACCCCTGACTACCTGACGTCATGGAAGACGAGACAGCAACTGACGCAGGACCCAAGAACTTTGATAATCAGGCCGATTGAGGGATACCTGCAAGCAGACAACCCAAATGTGATGACTGCAACAATGAAACACGAAGAAAATCCATGATTGGTCTCCAGAGACCATCCTTTCTGGGCACTAAGAACATCCTTGAATAGAAGCCTTTCCCTCTTGAGGTTTGACGAACCTTATGAAAGTAGCCCTGTTGCCAAAGCTCCTAAAGGAGCTCTGGGAAGAGGGGCAGCTGCTCTTGGGGCGGGGGGTATGGAGGGATGCCCATGAAGGTGGGGGTTGGAATGCCAAACCATGACGTATCCTTTTTTGATTATGGAAAGTATCAGGGGTCCTGAGTGATGTTTTCCCAAGACACTGTGAGAGTTTGAATGGAGAAGGGGAAAGGGAGACATCTGCAAGGGTGTCAGACTCTCTGCTTTGTCAGGAAAGAACTGCCTTTGCTGTCAGGGTGACTGGGAACTCCTAGGCTTCTGTTGTCAATTGCTTCCTTTGGAAGGCTTACCGGAGGCGTGCTGGGTGAGCTATGGACGAAAACAGGTTTAAATGGGTAACTCCTACGAAACCTAGGCACAGGAGAAACCAGGATGCGTTTCAACTCCTTGAGTTTTTTTTTTCCTGTAGGGGCTTAAATAGAGAGCCAAAGCAAACAGGCAAAATAGCGAAAAATGCAACCAGAGATGTAGGAACCACTTGAGGTACACACTTTGCTTAAGGTACACACTTTATTTAATGCTGCAAATACCACACGTTTTCGTCTAGCAACTAGACTTAATCAGAAATACACCCATCAATACCCCCCTAACATTTATACCCATAGGATGGGATCGAACCTATCAGCAGCACCTTTCAATTAGTGAATTTGATAAATACAAACGTGTAAACATTTC
This sequence comes from Protopterus annectens, assembly GCF_019279795.1. NCBI lineage: Eukaryota > Metazoa > Chordata > Ceratodontiformes > Protopteridae > Protopterus > Protopterus annectens. The sequence goes on from NC_056731.1 coordinate 1,148,612,633, forward strand.
ATAATTGTTAAAACTCTACTAAAAAGTCATTCATAAAAATTGTACACCTACATCCTAAACATTGTTACCCATATTCAACCATATGTAAACAAAAAACTTTAAAAGGATATAAACACATACTTAAAAGTTTAAATTCCAAAACTTGACAAAAACAAGGACCAAAATATAAAACAATGTAAAATGTGTCTACAAATGCAGTACTACCATCTAGAGGCCAAGGGATGTCAAATCCAAAGAACACATTTTTTTCACAACGTATACCAAAAAATTCTACATAAAATAGTTTTTGTAAAATGGTAACAACCAAACAAAAATACATATCATAATTTGGCAGCTCTTAATTTTAAAAGTGGGGTAATGTTAATATTTTTGTTAAGTCCTGGACTTCTTGCTGTGTCTAATAAAACCTCCCAATACAGTTCCCTATATTCCAATAAATTTTCCCATGGCCAGTCCCTTTGGTCCACCTGGACTTGTTTGAGAATAAAAAACTTAAATTTAGCTTGTGGGCAGACCACATTATGTTTAAACAGAGCATTTCTCTCATTTTTAGTTTTGATCTCATACAAATGTTCATAAATTCGTCTTTTGATCTTTCGCTCTGTTTTCCCAACATAAAATGCACCACAGGGGGGACCATCTGGCCAAATAGACCACTCTAGACTAATTGACTAATTGATTTAAATGATCTTTAGTATCTAACCAATAATAGACAGAGGGTGCCTGCAATATTTGGTATACCCAAGGTGCAAAAAGACATGCTGGATCCCACTCTAAGGCCAATAGTTTCAGCTGATGGATCTAAAACACCCCTTGCCAAATTTCTTGACATAAAATTAAAAACTTTTGGTGGTATGGGCACTCAGATTTTGAAAGACTCCTGAGAATTTTTGAAGGGCATTGACCCTAATGTAAACTACAATCATGTGACTTTTGTTACAACTGACATTAAAGACCTTTTTACGGTTATCCCCCATAGTGCTGGACTCCAATGGCTTGAAGCATATTTAGTTGAGAAATGCAAAGCCTCTACTAATGACTTACATTTGATTCTTTGGTTGATGGAGTTAATTTTGTACAATAATTTTATATTTTTTGGGGGAGAATTTTTCCACTAGCTCAAAAGGGAAGCAATGGGTGCTAATTGTGCCCCTACCTACACCAATATAGTATTAGCTTGGTGGGAAAAGGAGTTCATCCTCGAATCTGAATTTCGGAATTATTGGTTGCAATACTTCATATTTTTGGATGCCATTTGTTTGTTATGGAAGGGAACTGATGAAAAGTTATAGGAGTTTTTAACATATATTGAAACGACCACACATTTCTTGCATTTACTAGTAATATTTCTAAAAACACTTTACAGTTTCTAGATGTTGAAATTGAAAGACTAAAAATGGGAACGTCAAATCAAAAATATTATATTTTTACATTTTAACAGTTTGCATCCCATGTTTCAGAAAAATAGTTTGGTAAGGGGACAACACATCCGAGCCAGCAGAATGACTTCCTGTGATGTTGATTTTGAATCAGTGTGTGATTTGTTGGACGCCCTTTTTGGAGATAGGGGATATCCCACTGATTTCCTGCAAGACATTAGAAATTATGTTGTTTTGAATAGAGGTAATAAATTTTCCCCGGTTTTGGGTATGAATTTTATAGTTAACTTTGAACAGACTGGCAAGGACATACCAAATAGGAGTGAGAGTAGTGGAGCCTTCATTACTGAATATAATGCTGACCTGTTTTATTGTAAAAATATAGTCAAATGAATGGGATAATTTCTTTGAACTTACAGATCTACCCCTGGTAAAAACCTGCCCTTGAAGTTTACTTTTAGGAGGGGGAGGAATATAAAAAACTTTCTCGAAGATCAAAGAAGATCCTTGTATACCAGTGGAAAACGCAAAGGAACATTTAGGTGTAGGGCTTGTTCCCAATGCCAATATATTGTCCATTGCGAATGGGTCTTTATACCTACTAGGGACAAAAAGATTAATGGCCAATTCCACTTCAATCGTAACAGTGAAAGAGTGGTCTATTTGGCCAGCTGTTCCCCCTGTGGTGCATTTTATGTTGGGAAAACGGAGCGAAAGATCAAAAGACGAATTTATGTACATATGTATGAGATCAAAACTAAAAATGAGAGAAATGCTCTGTTTAAACATACTGTGGTCTGCCCACAAGCTAAATTTAAGTTTTTTATTCTTTAACAGATCCAGGTGGACCAAAGGGGTGGGCCATGGGAAAATGTATTGGAATACAGGGAACTGTATTGGCAGGTTTTATTAGATGCAGCAAGAAGTCCAGGACTTAACGAAAATATTAACATTACCCCACTTTCAAAATTAAGAGCTGCCAAATAAGGATATGTATTTTTTGTTTGGTTATTACCATTTTACAAAAAACTATTTTATGTAGAATTTTTGGTATACGTTGTGAAAATATTTTATTCTTTGGATTTGACATCCCTTGGCCTTTAGATGGTAGTATTGCATTTGTAGACACATTTTACATTGTTTTATATTTTGGTTCTTGTTTTTAAGTCAAGTTTTGGAATTTAAACTTTTAAGTATGTGTTTATATCCTTGTAAAGTTTTTTTGTTTATATATGGTTGAATATGGGTAACAATGTTTAGGATGTAGGTGTACAATTTTTATGAATGACTTTTTAGTAGAGTTTTAACAATTATGAAATGTTTACAAGTTTGTATTTATCAAATTCACTAATTGAAAGGTGCTGTTGATAGGTTCGATCCCATCCTATGGGTATAAATGTTAGGGGGTGTTGATGGGTGTATTTCTGATGAAGTCTAGTTGCTAGACGAAAACGTGTAGTATTTGCAGCGTTAAATAAAGTGTGTACCTTAAGCAAAGTGTGTACCTCAAATGGTTCCTACATCTCTGGTTGTATTTTTCGCTATTTCGCCTGTTTGCTTTGGGTTTCTGGTGTTATTTGGTGAAATATCTCCCTTTGTGTGTTTTTACTGGGCTTAAACAGAGAGACTGCGTCTTAGCAAATAAGGCTGAATTGTCTAGTGGTGCATCCATTAATTTAGATTTGAAGTCATCCTGGAGGGGCTGCAACCTGAGCCAAGAAAATCTTCTAGGAAATGAACCAGTAGCAGCTGCCCTGGCACAAGCCTCTGTAACATTATAGCTGCATTTAATGGACAGTCTTGCAAGTTGGGAGAAGGCTCTCAAGATAGAGAGAGCCAAAGCTTTCCTTCTGAATCTGGAAGGCATGAAATGACACTTAATGCCTGGGACAAAAGCTCTAAGGAGTACTTGGTCACGTGTGCCTGATAAATGATTGCCCTGAAAGCCAAGGCGGCTGCAGTACAGGCCTTTTTACCCAGTCTCTAATGGGTTCTACTCTCTTTGTCTGATGGGAGAAGGGTGGTAAAGGGAAGCGTTCTAGATGGTCCATTTGTAACTATAGAAATGACCACTGGGTCTGTAGTAGGACACCTACAGAGGAATTTAGGATCCTTAGGGACCTTGTAGAAGCAGTCTGGCTACTTGGGAGCCAGGGCCTGGGAGTCTGGGGTTTGTGAAGCATTATAAAGGGCATCCAGAAATGCAGGATGCACAAGTGGAACTACAGAGGGGCCAGGGACATCAACTTGTAGATGTTGATAGCATCTTTTCTTGACATCAGAAATTTGGGATGTGTTCTACTCAACGTGTTCTCCCATTTTCAGGAGAGTTTCATCAAAAGATCTCTCTTCCACAGAGGAGTCATCACTGACAGACTCCTCCTTCATGGGAAACATATTCCTGGGGAGAGGTAATCTGTGTTGAATAATCCAAAAATTCCTCGGAGTCATTGTCCCTAATCCTTTTTTGAGAAGGTTGGGGAGTAGTTGCAGGAGCAGGCTGAGCGGAAGGCAGCTTGAGTGCCGTGAAGGCATGAAAAGTACAGTTTTGTACCTACCATAAATGTAGATGTTCGAGTGTATACCCTGCTGCAGTCATCACACTAGGGTTATCCTGCAGTCAGGCGGTCCCGCAGTCGGCCCAAATTCCAAAGTCTTGGTCCGGCGTCGGTTGCTGTCGCTTCTTCCCAGTCAGTGCACCAGGGGTATATAAGAGGCATCCGACGCCATTTTCTTCAGTTTTTCTTGCCCCAGATGTCAGGTGCCCCCCCAAAAGATGGTCAGTAGGTAGTACCAATAATAAAAGCTCAGCACAAACAAAACATCCCTCCAGCTATAAGCAAATACACCACAAAGGTTGTATCAGATTTTGAGGTATTGAAAGGTTTTAGTTAGGTCAGAGGGGATGGAGGGAGGGTAACCTGGACTGCAGCAGGGTATACACTCGAACATCTACATTTATGGTAGGTACAAAACTGTACTATGTTCATCGTGTTACCCTGCTGCAGTCATCACTTGGGTAGAATCCCAAAGCTAAGGATGGGAGGTGGAGTCAAACAGGGTTAGAGGGGGCTAGTAGGCCCTGCAGAACTGCAGTGGCGAAGCCAGCTCTAGTCTTAGAGTAAAGTGGTAAGTGATAGTGTTTGGTGAAGGTGTGTACTGAACTCCAAGTTGCAGCTTCCAGAATATCCTTGGTTGGCACCCCCCCTGAGGAAGGCTGTAGATGTAGCTGCTGCCCTGGTGGAGTGGGGCCTTATGCTAGCAGGAACTGGTTTTCCATGATGGGTGTAGCAAAAACGTATGCAATGTCCTATCCATTTGGAAATGGTCTGTTTTGAGATAGCCTTTCTTTGTGATGCTGTAGCATAGGATACAAAAAGTTGGTCAGATTTTCTGAAAGTCTTAGTTTTATCCAAGTAGTAACGTAGTTGCCTTTGTATGTCCAAGGAATGCCGGAGTCTTTCTACTTTGTTCTGTGGATTTGGAAAGAAGGTGGGTAAGTGGATGGTTTGATTTAGAGCCACCCTGGATACCACCTTTGGCATAAAGGAGGGGTTAGCTCATAGAGAAACTCTGTCTTGATGAATAATAAGGAAAGGCTCTACTGCCATTAGTGCCTGTAGCTCTGAGACTGTTCTGGCTGAAGTAATTGCTAGCAGCAGGGCAGTCTTCCATGATATAAACTAAGTCAGCTGAGAAAGCTGGCTCAAAAGGTGGCAGCGTAAGTTTTTCCAGAACAAAATTTAGGTCCCAAGTTGGTGTTGGTGCTCTCCTAGGAGGCCTAATGTTTTTTTGCCCCTCTGAGATACTGCCTTAGAAGTGGATGTGAAAATAAGGGAGGATCCATGTTGTAGTGAGCTGAAATAGCTGAGGCGTGGATTTTAATAGATGAAAAAGAAAGTCCTTTGTGTAACATCTCAGTTAAATATTGTAGAATCTGAGGCATGTCCGGCTGAAGTGTACTTTGGCCTTTAGCTTGGTTCCAGGCACAAAATCTTTTCCATTTGTCTGAGTAGGCTTTCCTGGTGCTGGGCCTCCTGGCCTCCAGAACAACATCCATAACAGTTTGTGAAAGAGGGGCTGGCTGGCTGCTTAGGTGATGTGCCATGCAGCCAAATTTAAGGTTTTGAACTGGCTGTGTAGAATCTGACTGCCTTGTTGTGCGAGTAGATGAGGAATTTGTGGTAAAATCCATGGTGGGCCCTGGGCCATGTTCCTTAGTAGTGGGTACCAGTGCTGGTGTGGCCAGTCCAGGGCAATGAGTATCATTTGAGGTCTCTCCATCCTGACTTTCAGCAGCACCTTTGTGAGAATGGGCAATGGAGGAAAAGCATATACTGTCAGCATTTTCCAACTGAATGAGAGTGCGTCCACTTTCCAAGCTTGATGGTGAAATGTCCTTGTGCAAAATTTTGAAAGCTGATGGTTTTTGGGGTTGGCAAACAGGTCTATGTCTGGGCGCCCCCATTTTTGAGTTATCATTGCAAATACTTGTGGATCCAGTTTCCACTCGTGGGGATCCATGATGTTTCTGCTTAGGTAGTCTGCCAATGTGTTCTTTTTTCCTGGCAGGAATTGAGCTTGTAATTGAACTTGGTAAGCCAGTGCTGTGTTCCACAAGGTCATTACTTGCCTGCATAGAGGGTAGGAGTGTGTACCCCCTTGTTTATGTACCACATTACTGTGGTGTTGTCTGCCCTTAGTATAAGCTGTCCTGGATGTAAAAGGTCCTTGAAGGCTGTCAGAGCATTCTGTACAGCTAGCATTTCTTTTTGATTGATGTGCAGATTCCTTTGATCTGCAGTCCATATGCCTTGAACGCACCATCCTGCCATGTGTGCCCCCCAGGCATAGTCCGATGCATCTGTTGTCACAGTTTGCCTGGCTGGGGGTAAGGTGAAAGGCTGACCCTTGTTGAGGTGACATGCCTGTGACCACCATAGAAACTCCTGTTGAAGGCAGGGAATGAGAGGTATCATTGTTTCCAAGCTGTGGCTGTGTTGAGACCATACGCTTTTCAGGTACCATTGTAATTTCCTCATATGCAGTTTTGCAAATGGTATTAGTAGTATACAAGATGCCATGAAGCCCAAGGCCTGCAGAATTTTTCTTGCAGGGAGTTGGGTCTTTGTTGCCATTATTTTGAAGTATTGAGTTAGTTGTAGTTGTTTGTCTGGCGTCAGATAAGCCATCTGGGCCGTTGTATTCAAGCTGGCACCCAGGAATGTCATATTTTGTGAGGGTACTAATTTTTATTTCTTTTTGTTTACTGTGTACCCTAGGCAACTTAGAAGGTGTTTTACAAAAGTCAGATGTCGTAAGAGAATGTCCTTGCTTTCTGCTTGGATGAGGCAGTTGTCCGGGTATGGGTATATTTGAATTACTCTGTCTGCAGTATGCAATTACTGGTGCCAGGCATTTTGTGAAGACCCTGGGCACAGTAGATAAGCCAAAGGGCAGTGCAGAGAATTGGTAATGGGTCGAACCTGCAATGAAATGGAGGTATCTTCGCAATTTTGTCTGATAGGGACATGCAGGTATGCCTCCTTGAGGACCAACGTTACTAGCCAAGCTTTCTTGCCCAACATGGGAAGAAGCTGCTGTAGTGTTAGCATCTTGAATTTGGGTACTTGCAGGAAGGTGTTTAGAATTGAAAGGTCCAGATTGGGTCTCCAAGCATTGTCCTTTCTGGGGACTAGAAAGAGCCTTGAGTAAAATCCTTGGCCTTGCTCCTGTGTAGGTACCAGTTGAATGGCTCTCATGCCCATGAGAGCTGTAATTTGTTGTTGTGCCTCTGCCCATTGATTTTGTGGCAGGTTTGGCATTCCTTTTATCCTTGGCAAGGTGTGGAAATGGAATCTGTATCCTTGTGAGATAATGTCTAGGACCCATTTGTCCTTCGTGACGATGCGCCAGTTGTCTGCAAAAACTGCTAATTTTCCTCCCAAGGGAGCTGCCAAGAGAGTTTTGCTTGACAGTTTGAGGTGCAAGTCATTGTGTTTGCCTTCTAGTAGCTTGGGACCTGTCTTCTCCTCCCTTCTGTGTTGCAGTGCCCCATTGGTGAGGTTTGTAAGGGATTTGTGCCTGTCCTCTGCCCCTTGGGCGCCTGTATTTACCCCTCTGTGGTCTGTCAGAAGCTGGAAAGGACCAATTTTTTGTTGGCCAATTTCTGCTGACGCGTGGGGGCTGTACCTGTAAGAAATCTTTGACCGTCTGCATAGATTTTGCCTTATCCTCTTCTGCTTTAACCCCAAATAAGACATCCTGCTGTAAGGGTGCATCTAGTAACTTTGCTTTAACATGATCAGGCAGAGTTTGCTCCTTTAACCAAGCATGCCTACGTATAACAGACCCAGTAACAGCTGTTCTACAGGAAGCTTCCAAGGAATCAAATCCACATTGCAAAGTATGTTTGCCCACCTGTTCAGCTGCATGCAACAGATCTTGCATTTCCTTGAATTCAGACTGTTGAGGGTGCGTGCTCATCTTTTGTTTCATTTGAGAAATTAGGAATTGCTGGTATTTAAGCATGTGAAATTGACAATTTAGTGCTCTCATAGCTAGAGTAGTTGAGGTGTAAACCTTCTTCCCCCACCTATCTAGTGCTCTGGAGTCCCTTTCAGAGGGTACAGGATTTTTAGCCATAGAAGCCTTAGCCCCTTTGGGACCCTGGGAGATTGTCTCTGGATCAGCAACAGGGCTTTTGTAAAGGAATTTGTGTGAGTCAGGCACTCTATAGTATCTATCTGGTTTGGCTGGAGCAGGAGGCAGAGAATCTGGATTTAGACTAGATTCTAAGTAAACATCATCCACAATGTCTAAAACTGGGGGGATAGCAAGTTGTCTGTGCTGGGGGAGCAAAAGAAACTCTCGGAGCCTTTTCTTTGAGTCGGAGTAGTCCTGACCTTCCCAGTGGAAATGCTCCCTCATGGTATGTAAGGTTTCCCCAAAGGAATAGTTTTCAGGGAGAGAAGCTGAGGGAATGGAATCTTCAGCATCAGAATCTTCATAAGGGGGAAAGGAGTAATCCTGTTCCTCAGGGGAGCCTGAGGAAATAGACACTTGATCAGAGGAGGCATAATCCTCCTCTTGTCTAGGCCTTTTGTTGGGGGGGGGGGGGGTTGGGAGCCCCTGATTAAAGAAATTAAATCTTCAGCCATTTTAAGCATCTGTTTCTTAGGCATGGGGCCTTGAAATGGAGACTGAAGTGCAGTCTTTTTTGGTTTTAGAGGAGTCTTAAGCTTAGCGTAAGATTTTATGGTGAGAGTAGTCGGTCTGAAGACACCTTCTGAAACCGAAGGTGTTTCTACAGCACCGGCTTCTCCTTCTGCAATGTCGTCGGTAGGGCCTAAAGACAATGACTGCATTGGCCTAGAACTCTCTGCTAGAGATTCCGAAGCGGTCTGGGGTTCCAATTCTGTGGTGGCCAGGGGCTGCGTAGGCGCCTCACTGAAAACCGGAGAACCGGCGACCGGCCCAGCCAAGGCCTCGGAGTCTGGCTTGGATCTAGGCTGCCTGTCTTTATCTTTGCGTTTTTATGCACGCTGGTAGTCGGTTGCTCCGACGGCATAGTGTAATTAAATTTCCTACCGAAGTAGTGTCGTGCGAAATCAAAGCGTCGCTTTATAGTTCGCTTATTGAACCTAGCACAAAACCGACAATCAGTGACATTGTGGTCTGGGCCTAGGCAAGGTATACAATAAGAATGAAAGTCCTTATGAGGTATTTGCTTCCCACAAGAAATGCAATTGTTAACTTTTTCTGACATCGGACTGAGGCAAGAAAAGGTTCCCCAACGGGGTACTTAGGCAAGAAAAGGTTCCCCAACGGGGTACTTAGCTTTGAAGACTTCGGACTGAAACAATTCGAAAATCTCAGGTGTCGGCCGACCGGCACTTGCGAACTGCTTCTGCTTCGGGCACCGCGCGGCAAGAAAGACTGAAGAAAATGGCGTTGGATGCCTCTTATATACCCATGGCGCACTGACGTCAGGGAAGAAGCGACAGCAACCGACGCCGGACCAAGACTTTGGAATTCAGGCCGACTGCGGGATCGCCTGACGACAGGATAACCCAAGTGTGATGACTGCAGCAGGGTAACACGATCAACATCCTGCATTCTGATGCTGCATAAACTACATAGTGAAATTGATGCTGTCAAAGTTTATAATGATTTAGAAGAAAACTCAATCATGGCAACAGAAAGGGGTAACAAAAGAAAGTTGTATGGAGCAAAGGATGTTAAAGTCATAATGGAGAATTGTAAAACTGGGAAGAATCTCAGTTATGGCATAGCTAGATTACAGAAAGGCATTTGACAGCATCCCACATTCATGTATCAAAGGAGTGCTTACAGATGTGTATGATATACCCTACATTAATCAATTACATTACAGTGACCATGAAACAGTGGCAAACCACTTTCCAGCTAAATCATGATAAAGGACAAATTATCATCCCAGGGATAAAAATTCAAAGGGGGATATTCCATGGTGACTCTGTCACCACTGGTCTTTTGTCTTGCACTTAACCCATTAAGCTGTTTACTTAGATTAGGTCATGGTTAAAATTTGGGTCCTAGACAACAACAACAACAACATGTAAAGGCTTACATTTCTTCTGTGGATGACTTAAAACTCTATAGTTCATCAGATGAGGAGCTGAAAGCACAACTGGAAGTGGTCAAAACTTCTCAGATGATATACTGGGCCTTGACAAATGTGCAAAAGTAACATTTAAAAAGCAGGAAAGCTGCAACACCAAGAAAATATCAGTCTGGGACAGGAATGTGATACAAATGAACTTACGTAGGAGGGAGTGTATAAATATCTGGAAATTGATGAAAAATCGATAATAAAACATGAACAAATGCAATGAAATTTTAGTTTTCTAAAATAAATTGTAATGTGGATGCAAAGGTTAAAAGGTTAGACAATGAAAAAAATAGCTAGAAACCACAGAATGTATGAAAAATGTAAGCAGACCACCTTAACTAGTACTACAGGAGAAGCTCATTCAACACGATAGCTCTCTAACCCAGAGAGAAGTTCTCAGGGAGAGAACGATCAGGCGCTGGATAATGGAAATCAACAGTCAGCTAGATCCAATAAACAAAAACATTTTTTTTTTTTTTTTATCTCTGAGGTGCTCCAAGAGGCTGGAAATGAAGAAGGGAGTTGGAAGCAGCGGTCAACATGTTCAGAATCATTCTGCAGTCACAGTGAATCAGCCTGCTGCCACGGAGAACAGCAATCTTCCAACAACGAGCACTTGGGCGAGGGTAGCAAGCACGTCAGAGAACATAAATCCATAACCCCTCCTTCAAAGAATGAAAATCCAGACACAAAGGACAGTGGCAAGGTAATGCCTTTAGACTTTAAAATATTCAATTTGTATTGCAGAACTTTTTCAAAAGGGGAAGATTTTCATTTATACCCACTTCTAGATCTAATTTAATACAAACTTCAGTAGAACGGAAAGGGTATACTAGGAAGTTGAACTTGAAAATACTTTTTAAAGACAATATTACAGTGAGGAAAGGAGATTTCACATCATCTAGTTTATTTTAACCACTGTTGCACCCCTCTGTAAAAGCCTCTGAGGATGTGTGTGAAAGGGAAATAAAAGACTTATTAAAGAAACAGAGCACCAACAAGTATTACAATTTAACAGAACAGGAGAGTGTTTTTATGAACTTAAAAAATGACAGTACCATAAGAATTATGAAGGCGGACAAAGGGGGATTTGTTAACAAAAAACGATTCTGTAAGGAATATCTCTCATTTCTTGCAAGATGTTGTTTTTATCAAACGGTTAGGAAGAGATGTAATGACAGTGTACAGATACACTGATTCCTGGTTGTTTGAATCACTGTCGGAGGGCATCATTTCTGAAAGCATGCATTTCTATTCAGCTAAACCCAAGATAAATCGTTTGGAGGATCAAAGATGCATAAAAATATGGGAAACCCTCCATATAGACCCATTGTGTCTGCTCCTGCTTCCAAGTTAGCAGTTTCCAAACTTATAGATAGGGCATTGCTAAAACTGGTTCAAAAAACACCTTCTTTCATTAAAGATTCCTTTGATTTTCTTAATAAAATCAAGGATAAGGAAGTGGGCAAGAACGACTTATAGATTAATAGGTTCATAGACTAGTACTAGGCTAAATGCCCTTGCAAGCCATTTTAAGCCTAGCCAATTATCCCTTGAGAGACTCAAACCCTACACCTTGTGTTCAGTAAGGCAAACAACTTAACCATTAGGCCACCCTCCCAACTTATTAGTAACGGTAGATGCAAAGTCTTTGTACACCTCCAAGTCCACATAAGAGGTCTGGGATGGGTACGGTATATATGTTGACCAGCAGTGGTGAATACGAATTGGGGAGAATAGGTTTTTGATTGAGAGTACTGATCAAGTGCTGACCAACAATTACTTCAGATTTCAAGAAGAGTATTACCTTCAGAAGAGAGGGGGTGGCTATGGGAGACCAAATGGCTCCCAATTACGTGAATTTAGTAATGGCATTTTGGGAGACTCACATTTTTTCAAAGTTTAAATGTAGAAGAAATGTAATTTTATACTACCATTTCATTGATGATTAGCTTTTTGTATAGAAAGGCCAAGCTGGTGGGTCAAAAGCATTTCTGGAAGAAATGAACAGAGCGCTGATTTTTTTGAGGTTTTTCACAGTTACAGTAGTGTAAGTATTTGTTTCTTGGATGTGGAGGTAAAGAAGGATGCAGTTAACCATTAATTAGGTTCCCTTATCAGTTCCAAAAACGTTGCTAGTAAAGCTTCACTGCACTATTCTAGCATGCATCCGACTTGTATTAAGTACAATATTGTCAAGGGGTAATTACTTAAAGCATTTAACCATAGCCACTCAAGCTTTGGATAGGCTAACTGAAGAAATGCACAACAGGTTTACACATAGAGGATACCCACAGGAAGTTATTAGGAAAATACTTGATCAGAAGACAGATCCTGGTACAACCAACAAAGTGGTGTTTAACATGGAGTGTGAGTGGACCCTTTCCATGCCTTTACTGTACTCATTAGATAGTGGTGCTATCAAAATCCATCATTAAAACAATTGGAAGATTTTTGTTGGAAATCGTGAGACTGAACAAGTTGTGTTTTATTAATAAAAAAGCTAACAATTTTAAGTTGTTGGAAAACACTAAAATGTTCTAACAGGATGGATACTTTCAAATGTCAACAATGTTTTGTGTGTAAATATATTGCTGAAGGACCATATTTTGAGGTTTCTGGAGATGATAAAAGAGGTTCAGTACCAGACTATTTTACTTGCATCTCCACATTTGAAATTTATTTAGCCGAATGTTCTTCATGTTATGTATTCTATATAGGAGAAACAGGCAGCTTAGGAAGAGGATGTATCAGTACTCTAATGCTATTAAGATCAAACATTTTGTCAATGCATTGGCTAAGCATGCCTGTACATGTGGAAATTAAAAATATATATTTTATAGTGATTAGTAGTGCTAGTAGTGAATTTAATGGTGATAGAGAAGAGTAATTAGATTTTAGAGAGTTTAAATGGCAGTTACAGTTTAATGCCTACAACGTACTAGGTTTAAACAGCAATATTAACTACAAGGTAATGCTCCAAAGAAGACTTTATTAGAAGTGCAAGTAAAATAAAATATTTATACCGGTTGTATTATTTACTGTTTAGGCATTTTGGATGTATGTATTATAATTTCGATAAAGTGCATTTTTTGTAGATGCACTAAAGTTTCTTTAATGAAATATTTTATTTGACAGGATTAATTGGTAAAGCACTTCATGGTGAGTGTAGAAGAGAGGTGAAGAAGAGAGTACAGGCAGGATGGAGTGGGTGGAGAAGAGTGTCAGGAGTGATTTGTGACAGATGAGTACAGTAAGAGTGAAAGGGAAGGTCTACACTACAAGAGGGTAGTGAGACCAGCTATGTTATATGGGTTGGAGACAGTGGCACTGACAAAAAGGCAGGAGTCAGAGCTGGACGTGGCAGAGTTAAAGATGTTAAGATTTGCACTGGGTGTGACGAGGGTGGACAGGATTAGGAATAAGTATATTAGAGGGTCAGCCCAGGTTGGACGGTTTGGAGACAAAGCCAGAGAAGCAAGATTACGTTGGTTTGGACATGTCCTGAGGAGGGATGTAGAGTACATTGGGAAAAAGATGCTAAGGATGAAGCTGCCAGGTAACAGGAAAAGAGGAAGGCCTAAGATAAGGTTTATGGATGTGGTGAGAAAGGACATGCAGGTGGTTGGTGTAACAGAGCAAGATGCAGAGGACAGGAAGAAACAGACGATCTGCTGTGGCGAACCCTAATGGGAGCAACTGAAAGAAGAAGAATTGGTAAAGAACTGTTATTGGTTGAACAATTTGTGCCTTCTGTACTTTAACTTGAGTGTTTGATCAACTCTTTCTTCTGACGAAGACCTACTTTATGGTCGAAAGTGCTAAATCCATATTAAAATAATATTTGGTTTTTACTACGTGTCCTTTTTTTTTCTTATACAATGGTTAATTCATGTTGTTTTTTCTAAAATATCTGAGTTAATACTGAAAACAGACATCTAAGAAAAAAGTCCAAGCAAACTAATTTCCTCTTCCTGTTGTAACTTATAGTTTTGGGATGAATAACTGGCCCCAAAAAGGTAATGGATCAGTTGGGCAGGAAAAAAATGCTTCATGCTTACCCAATGATAAATAAAAATCACTGTATACCAAGTTTACATATTCTTCTTTCTGAAGGAGGTATGGGCCTCCTCAAAAGTGATTACAGGTATAGATCATTAATCAGAGGACTGCATACATACCTGCTTACTTCACCAGATCCACAAATAGTGAAAGTTTAGAAACATGGAGAACAAATCTAAGTCGACTTCCCTGCTTAGTTTAGCAAAATAATATTAATGTCAAGCGGGAATGGAAACCAAACCAGAAGTTGACAAAAATCAGGCAGCAACTGAAAGTGACAAAAAACAAAAGAAAGAATGTATGCAGAAGGATCAGATGAGAAGGCAAGCATGTAGAAAAGGCATAAATATATGCGTAAGTACAAAAAAACTCCTGGACCAACCTTAAGTTGATCAGTATCTGAAGCAGGAATGGTTATAAGGAGAGGTGAATTTAACCCAAAAGATGAAAGGTTAACATTAGCAGCCCAAGGACAGTGAACTGCGTATATATTGGTTTACAAAGTCACACATGTGGGAGAACCAGACAAATGTAGGTTCTGTAAAACAGAACTTGAAACAGTCGAACATCTTGTTGCTGGTTGTGATACAATGACAGACACCCTCTATACTGAAAGGCATAATAATGTGGCAAGACTGCTGCACTGGGGATTGTGCAAACACTACAATATTGAAGTAGCTAAGAAGCACTGGAAACAAGAGCCACAAAGCAGAATAGAGAATAAAGAAGTTTATATCACATGGGCTTACCCACTGCCAACAGTTCAAAAAATAGATCCAAGAAAACCAGACAGAGTAGTCCATGAATAGACAAAAGCAGCAATGCTCAGTGAAACTGCTACACTCAGTGATTACAGTGTTTTACATATAGAGAGACAAAATCATAAAATAAAATCATAAAAGGCCATTATTTGAAGGCAGAAATGAGGGCAATGTAAGAGGAGGACACCCAGACAGTTCCAATTAGTAGTAGGAGCAATGGGTGTTATAAAATTAATTTAGTCTTATTTAGATATGCTACCGATGCATGTAACTCCATATGAATTGCAGGAGGAGTCAACTGTGGGTGCTGCAAATAACACTTTTGGCTAACATCACTTATTGAAACAATACTATTTTTACAAACTTTAATCATACTTTGACTTGGGAATGGGGTCTACTCCAATCATGGTATTAGAAACCCAAAAGACTTGCAGAAATTAAACCACACAAAGAATCAATACATCACTTGACTACAAAATACTTTACCTACAATCTTAAAGCTAAACACCCAAATAACTTAAGCGCATAGTCTCAAAACAACTCAATTTTCTTGTCTACATCTCAGACATATTGTGGCAATCCTCTTTTTTACTGGCACAAACTCCAAATGAAGAGGATTAGACTGGATACTCGTCATTGCCTGCACATCTTCTCCTGGCCTTTCACAAAAGGCTAACACCACAGCTGGAGAGAGATCACATACTATCCTCATTCAACAACTGTGGTTCTGGAAAGAATGCTAACTGTAGATCCAGGAGCAACTAAATGTAGCTGGCACATTTTAGTCTCACACACAAGCCCCAACTCTTTCAACAATACTGAGCTGACACACTACTCTTCAGTACTGTGGTCAAGTCTGCCTTAAGCAGCCCTTCTCATGCATGCCACCTAAATGGTATCACAACTGATCCTATACTTTGTCCTGTAGGAGTCAATGCAAAGTACAGTTTTGTACCTACCATAAATGTAGATGTCCGAACTGGATAGCATCTGCAGTCATAACAACCGGGGTTGTCCTGTCGTCAGGCAGCCCTTCAGTCAGCCGGATTCCAAAGTCCGGGTCCGGCTTCGGCTGATGTCGCACTCCACCCGACGTCATCTCTGTTGGTCTTCGGGTATAAAAGCCTCAGCCGACGCCATTTTCCTCAGTGTTTCTTGCCCCAGATGCCAGAAGCCCTCTTGCAGGCTAAAATTTGGATAGATGCCAATGTTTCCAAATAGATAGAGGTAAATACAACAATAAGCATGTATGTACATATATACAAACAAATACACCATAAAAGACTCCCCCCCAACAGCTAGCTATTAGGAGGGTAAACACCTAGGAGTACCACAGAGGGAAGGAGGAGGGTAATCCTGACTGCAGATGCTATCCAGTTCGGACATCTACATTTATGGTAGGTACAAAACTGTACTATGTCCTTCATGGATGCATCTGCAGTCATAACAACTGGGTAGAATACCATAGCCAACTAGGGAGGAGGATAAAAGTAGATTATGGTGTGTTTAGGATCCCTTGCAGTACAGCAGTGGCAAACCCTGCTCGGGATCTGGAATATAGAGGCAAATTATAATGCTTGGCAAATGTATGCACGGAGGTCCAAGTAGCCGCCTCAATAATGTCTTTGGTTGCCACTCCTCGTAAGAAGGCTGTGGTAGTGGCTGTTGCCCTTGTAGAATGAGGTCTTATGTTCTGTGGAATTGGTTTTCCATGGAAGGAGTAACAGAATCGTATGCAATTTCCTATCCATTTGGAGATTGTCTGTTTGGAAATAGCTTTTCCTTCCCTTCCTGTTGCATAGGCTACAAAAAGTTGGTCAGTCTTTCTGCTATTTTTGTTCTGTCCAAGTAGTAGCGTAGCTGTCTATGTACATCCAAGGTATGCAGTATTCTTTCCCTCTGTTTTGTGGGTTGGGAAAGAAGGTAGGTAGGTGGATTGCCTGGTTTAAAGACACTCTGGATACCACCTTGGGCATAAATGTAGGATTAGTCCTCATGGACACTCTATCTTGGTGGAAGATTAGGAAGGGTTGCACTGCCATTAAGGCCTGTAGTTCTGAAACCCTCCTTGCTGAAGTAATTGCCAGTAGGAAAGCAGTTTTCCATGACAGGTGTTTTAGGTCTGCTGTTGCTGCTGGTTCAAAGGGTGATAGTGTCAATTTTTCTAGCACAAAGTTTAAATCCCAAGCTGGTAACGGTGGTTTCCTTGGAGGTTTTACATTCTTGATTCCTCTGAGGAACTGCCTGAGCAAAGGGTGCGAAAAAACAGGTGGATCAAAGCTGTATTCTGCTGAAATAGCTGATGCATGTATCTTGATGGAGGAGTAGGACAGGCCTGAATGAAGAAGTTCGGCCAGATACTCCAGAATATTAGGCATATCTATGTTTGACACATCTTTTCCTCTTTCCGTACTCCAAATGACAAACCTTTTCCATTTTCCAGCATAGTTCCTTCTTGTTGAAGGTCTGCGTGCTTCAAGAATAATGTCTTTTACTCTTTGGGAAAGTTCTGGATTAGCTGCTGCTATGTGATGTTCCATGCAGTCAGTTGCAACGTTTTAGGTTTGGATGTATGATGCTGTAGTTGTTCTGAGTTAACATCAAAGGCATCAGGGTAATGGCCACATATTGTTCGAGACATGCTCCTCAGTAGTGGGTACCAGTGTTGTCTTGGCCAGTTCGGAGCTATCAGGATTATCCTTGGACGTTCTTCCTTGATTTTCAGTAGTACCTTGTGTATCAAAGGAAGAGGTGGGAATGCATATGCTGTTAGGCCTTTCCAGTTGAAGGAGAGCGAATCCACTTTCCATGCTAGTGGGTGGAATGTCCTTGTGCAGAATTTTTTGAGCTGGTGATTGAGAGGTGATGCGAATAGGTCTATCTGTGGCATTCCCCATTTCTTTGAGATGGTCTTGAAGATGTCCGGGTGCATCTTCCATTCGTGGGCATCGAGTGGTTCTGCTTAATATGTCTGCTAGAGTATTGTCTTTCCCGGTACAAATATTGCCTGTAACTGGATGTTGTAGCTGAGTGCCAGGGTCCACAGCTCCAAGGTCATTCTGCATAGGGGTATGAATGAGTGCCTCCCTGTTTGTTGATGTACCACATGACTGTGGTGTTGTCTGTCCTTATCATCAACTGGCCCTCTTTGAGAAATGGTTTGAACTTTTGGATTGCCAGTTTTACTGCCAGCATTTCTTTTAGGTTGATGTGCAGGTGAAGTTGATCCTGTGTCCACAATCCTTGCACGCATTTGTCCAGCATGTGGGCCCCCATCCTAGGTCTGAAGCGTCTGTTGTGATGGTCTGGCTTGCTTGACATCTGCGAAAGGGTAGGCCTGGGTTTGACTGGCATGCCTGAGCCCACCATAGGAACTCCTGTTTTAAGCATGGAATTAGTGGGATTTCTGTTTCTAGACTGTGTCTGTGTTGGGACCATAAATTCTTTAGGTACCACTGTAGTTTTCTCATATGTAGTCTGGCAAATGGAACCAAGATTATGCATGATGCCATGAAGCCCAAGGCCTGCAGTACTTTTCTTGCTGTTAACTTGTTCAGTTTTGTTAGTGCCAAGAAGTAAAGAGGAAGTTCTTTTTGTTTTTCTGTAGTCAGGAATGCCATTTGTTTTACTGTGTCCAATTCCGCGCCCAAGAATGTCCTTGTTTGGGATGGTATCAGTCTTGATTTTTGTAAATTGACTGTGTATCCCAGTGCTTGTAGCAAGTAAATGACCCTTTGTAAATCTGTTGTCAGCTTGCTTTTGTTGTCCCCTTGTAGCAGGCAGTCGTCCAGGTATGGGTAAATTTGAATTCCCTGTAGTCTGCAATGGGCGATTACTGATGCCAGGCATTTTGTGAATACTCTGGGCGCAGTAGATAAGCCAAAGGGCAATGCTGAGAATTGATAGTGCTCTGATCCTGCAAGAAATCTGAGGTATCTTCTGCAGATTGGTCGAATGGGGACGTGCAGGTATGCCTCCTTGAGATCTAGAGTTACCAGCCAAGACTCCTTGCCCAGCATGGGAAGAAGTTGCTGTAGGGTCAGCATTTTGAATTTTGGGACAATGATGTATGTATTTAAGGTGGACAGGTCGAGAATTGGTCTCCAACTTTTTCCTTTCTTGGAACTAGGAATAGTCTGGAATAGAACCCCTTTCCTTGCTCTGCTGTTGGCACTCTTTCCACAGCTCTCATGTTTGCTAACTCCATTATCTGGCGTAGAGCCTCTGTTTTTTGATTTGGAGGTAGATTTGGCATTCCTCTTTTGACTGGTAAAGTGTGGAAGTGAAACCGGTAACCTTGACCTATGGTTTGTAAAATCCACTTGTCTTTTGTTATGTAGTGCCAGTTCTTTGAAAATAAGGTTAACTTTCCGCCTAGAGGAGCTGCTATTTGCTCCCTGGTAGGCGGATTTAGGGTTAAGTCACTGTGGTTGTGCTGATGTAGTGGCAGTGGCTGTGTCTATGCCTCTGTTGTTACCTTGCCACTGTCGTCCTCTGTAGGCACCTCCTCTGGATTAGTTTCTGCCTCTGGAACGTCTATTCCTGCCCCTTTGAAATTTTGTGGAGTCAGGAAAGGACCAATTTTTGGCAGGCCAGTTCCTGCTAAACCTTGGGGGTTGAACCTGCAAGAAATCTTTAACAGTTTGAACAGATTTTGCCTTTTCTTCCATTTTCTTCATAACCTGCTGGGCAGGTGTACCAAACAAACTTGTCTTGTCCATAGGAGCATCTAGCAGCTTAGCTTTAACATGATCCGGTAAAGCTTGTTCCTTTAGCCATGCATGCCTTCTTATCACTGTGCCTGTCATGGCTGATCTAAATGAAGCCTCCAGTGCATCATAGCCACATTTTAAGGAATGGTTGCTAACCTGTTGTATGTTATTTACCATCTCTAATACATATTTCTTATCAAGAGATTCATCAGTGGTTAGTTTTTAGTTAACTGATCAAGCATAAACTCTTGGTATTGTATCATGTGAAACTGACAGTTTAAAGCTCTAGCTGAGAGAGTAGCTGAAGTGTAGACCTTTTTACCCCATCTGTCTAATGACCTTGCTTCCCTTTCAGAAGGAGTAGGGTTCTTAGCTATGGTCGTGGCTACTGCCTTGGGACCCTGGGATATAGTTTCTGGGTCTGCAAGTGGGGCCTTGTAAAGGTGGTGATGAGTATCTGGCACCCTGTAAAATCTGTCTGGTTTGGCAGGGGCGGGGAGTAGACAGTCTGGAGCGGAGCAAACATCATTGAAAGCATCATCCACCACAGAGAGAACAGGAGGTATAGCTAAGGGCCTGTGCTGTGGGAGGTGCAGAAAGGTCCTAAGTCTTTTCTGGAGTCTGAAAATCCTGTTGCTGCCATTGGAACTGTTCTCGCATGGCATGCAAGGTTTCCCCAAAGGAGAATTCTTCTGGTGGGGAAGCAGCTGGAATGGATTCTTCAGCATCAGAATCTTCAAAATTGGAGAAGGGAGCCTCTGGCTGGTCAGTTATGTCTGATTCATCAGCAGATTCATCAGAGGACACTGGCTCAGGGGGCCCTGCCCTAGGTCTCTTCTCTGGGGGCTGAGAGGCCCTGTCTGGGTGAGATTGAGATCCTCTAATTAAAGAAATTAAATCTTCTGCCAAAGTAAGCATTTGAGAACTAGAAGAGGGCCTGGATGTGGGGGTTTAACAGGCACTGTTTTAGTAGTCTTGGCTGCTTTAGCCCTGGCGAAGGCCTTAATGGACATGGCTGCTGGAGGCCTAGCAGCACCACGTGCTGGGGTAGAGACATCCAAGGGGATGGTGTCTGATAAGTCAACCACCGTAGTGGGTAAAATTTCTGAGGTCGATTCAAGAGTTGTAGCAGGGGCCTCAGTTGTAGGAATAGGTTCAGCTGTACTTAGATCAGTTTTCTCGGTTTCGGCCGAAACCGAGACACTCGCTGTTTGCTTAACCATGGTTTCGGCCGAAACCGCGGACCGCGAGTGTCGGTCTTTATCTTTGCGTTTTTTGGTAGATTGGGTAGTCGGAGGATCCGACGGCATAATGTACGCAAAATCAGAACCGAAAAACTGTTCTGCAAACTCCGACCGATGCCTGCGTTCGTCGGTTGAAAGAAGCACAGGCCGAACAGGCTGCTACGTCGTGGGCTGGGCCTAAACAAGGCAGACAGTAAGAGTGGAAATCTTTATGAGGTATTTGTTTCCCACAGGTTAAACAATTGTTAACTTTTTCTGACATCGGCTGAGGCAAGAAAGAGTCCCCAACGGGGTACTTAGCTTTAGAAGTCTTCGAAGTAGTATTCGGTAGAAGTAATCTCTGGATCTGACCGACCGGCACTTGCGAACAGCTTCTGCTTCGGGCGCCACGCGGCAAGAAAGACTGGGGAAAATGGCGTCGGCTGATGCTTTTATACCCGAAGACCAACAGAGATGACGTCGGGTGGAGTGCGACATCAGCCGAAGCCGGACCCGGACTTTGGAATCCGGCCGACTGAAGGGCTGCCTGACGACAGGACAACCCCGGTTGTTATGACTGCAGATGCATCCATGAAGGACATCACAGTGTTTCTACACTGCTTTTTCTGGTTGATCCAGAATTGGATTATAGGTCAACTGGCCAAAAATTGCTTACTGGCAAAAGCTATGACTGGTTCCAGATTTGGGTCCTGATATTCTGGTTTCGGTATTTATTTATTGCTTCTTTTTGTTTATTGGGATAAGTCTGACTGGGCTTAGGACTCATTTTCAGAGGAGGCCAAGGAAGAAAAACTCAAGGTAGAACATGAAGTGGCAACAAAGTTTGAGAGGGGAGAGGTAAACGGAGGTGGAATTCTATGCATATGACAGGCATAAAGTAAGGGTTAAGAGGCAAAATTTATAGACACAATGGAATGACCTAATACCAACAGGATACCAGGACCTGTCAAGTCAACAGAAAGGCAAGGAGCAAGGCCCAACAGATGGGAGAGATAGGAAAATGAGCCAACACACTACGAACAATTAATCTCAGAAAGTCAAGCCTTGTCATGACAAAGTATAAGAGCACTTTTCACTGCAAAGATATAGGATATATATACATGGACTAAGAGAAGAACTTCGAGCAAAAAGGGAAAAGGGGACGCAGGAAGGTGAGTGTTTAAATTTGATAAGCCTACTCATGCAGACTCATTCAGAGGATGCTTCTCAGCAAAAAAATTCTAATCAGGGCCTATGAGGGACTTGTTAAAGTATCTTAAGCTGCAGATGGAGACAATGAGGAAGCACTGGTACAGGCTCTTAGAATGATTATTACAGAGAAGTTGCGGGAAGTGTTATCTGGCACCAACATCTGCAACAAAAGAAAGGAAATTCTACAATTTGGGGTCTAAATTCCTCCATAAATACTTATACAATCTGATTAAGCAAGACATACGCGTCTTGTGACTGATCTTGTTGGAGATGCAGAGAGAGGTGTAAGGGTCATTGGATACATATATTTTGGGAAGGTGAAGCCTTGGCAGGGTCCAAAATAACATTAGAGGTAGTTCAAAAGTTGGGAGTGAGAGGGATATTAAGGTATTCAGGTAGCCTTTCTCCTAAATTTGATCCCAAATCTTAAAATGACTGATAACTGAAAGCCTATAGTGATTTTACTAATGAAACCATCAAAATAAAAGTTACAAGAACTTGGAAGAAGGGGGATAAGCCACAGTTTGCACAAGTAGTGAAAATTATCAGGGCAATATTATTAAAAGAAGATAAAAATGAAAGACGGAGCAGAAAAACAGATCCACAAAATGGAATACATTTTATAAAATGAGGGAGGGTTAACTGGGAGTTGTGAATGCGGCAGGTGACATTCCATGAATACTTGACTTAAGATAGGCAATAAAGTGAAGAGATAATAGGCAATAAAGTGAAGAAATAATGAATGCTCAGGCATCCATAAGACAGTGAGGGAGGGAACTTGGGATCCAGAAAGAGAGTTTTGGGGGGGGGGGGTTAAGCTAGGTCATGGAAAAGTTTTTAACTAGCTAAGACAGAGAATAAAAGTCAGCAGAGTAAGTGGGAGTATCATAAAGTATAGACAGCTATTTTATTTAATCTTTTTCCTATTTGTGGTTAGCAGTAATTGTTATCTTTAAGGTAGATAGTTTTCTAGAGACTATTATGTTTGATGAACAAGTCTTGGGTTTAAAAAGTACAGTTGTGTACACTTACCATAAATGTAGATGTTTGAGTGTATTCACTGTTACAGTCATTACATTTGGGTAATCTGCTTGCTGGTAAGTTGCCCTCAGTCAGCCTGAATTCCAAAGTCTTGGGTCCTGCGTCGGTTGCGGTCTTCTCTTCCATGACGTCAGGGGTATAAAACATGCAGCCGACGCCATTTTCTTTAGTTTTTCTTGCCCCCGAAGTCAGGTGCCCCCAAAAAGGTAGCAACATTTTTTATATATATATATATATATACACACATACATGCAACAATATAAACTTTACCTTCATCTACAAGCAAATACACCACATAGGTTGTAGAAGATAGAGAAGGAAAGATAAACTTCAGAATGACGGGGGGATGGCGGGAGGGTAACCTGGACTGCAACAGTGAATACACTCGAACATCTACATTTATGGTAAGTGTACACAACTGTGCTATGTTCTTCGTGTTTCACTGTTGCAGTCATTACATTTGTGTAGAATCCCAAAGCTATGGTTGGGAGGCTGGAGCTAAACAGCATTAGGTGCGGCTATAAGGCCATGCAGCACTGCAGTGGCAAAGCCTGCCCTGGACTTAGAGTAGAGAGGCAAATGGCAATGCTTTGTAAAGGTGTGAACAGAACTCCAAGTAGCAGCCTCTAGAATGTATTTGGCTGGTACTCCTCTGAGAAAGGCTGCTGAAGTAGCTGCAGCTCTGGTGGAATGAGACCTAATGCCCTCGGGCATAGGTTTACCATGGTGTAAGTAGCAGAAACGGATGCAGTGGCTTATCCACTTTGAAACTGTCTGCTTTGAAATAGCCTTTCCTTCTGATCCTGCAGCATATGACACTAGTAATTGCTCAGTTTTTCTTAGAGCTTTTGTCCTGCTCAAGTAGAATCTTAGCTGTCTGTGTACGTCCAAAGAATGCAGAATTCTCTCCCCCTTGTTCTGCGGATTTGGATAAAAAGTTGGCAGATGAATTGTTTGATTAAGAGCCACACTGGAAACCACTTTAGGCATAAAAGTAGGATTTGTCCTCAGAGACGCCCTGTCTGGGTAAAATATGATAAAAGGCTCTACAGCCATGAGGGCCTGTAGCTCTGAAACTCTTCTTGCAGAAGGTGTTTTCCATGATAAGAACTTTAGATCAGCGGTAGCAGCTGGTTCAAATGGAGGCAGGGTGAGCTTTTCCAACACATAATTGAGTTCCCATGCAGGTAATGGTGATCTTCTAGGAGGCCTTAAATGTTTGGCTCCGCTAACATACTGCTTTAGTAAAGGATGAGAAAAGATTGGTGGCTCTGTATTGTAATGAGCCAAAATGGCAGAGGCATGGAGTTTGACTGATGTGAAAGGTAGGCCAAGCATCTCAGTTAAGTATTGTAATATCTGAGGAATATTTGGTTTTGTCATATCCGTTCCTTGTGCTTGATTCCAAGCACAGAATCCCTTCTATTTCTCAGCATAAGATTTTCTAGTACTAGGCCTTCTGGCTACCAAAACGACATCCATCACAGCTTTACTGAGAGGTGGTGTTTGTATGACTACATGGTTAGCCATGCTGCCAGGTTCAGAGTCTGTAGTTGATTGTGAAGGATCTGATTGTTTTGCTGGGACAGTAGTTGTGGTCTTTGAGGCAAGGTCCAAGCTGGGTACTGAGCCAAGTACCTTAGGATTGGGTACCAGTATTGGCGGGGCCAGTCTGGGGCAATTAATATCATCTTTGGCTTCTCGTCTGACTTTTAAGAGGACCTTGGGTAGGAGAGGCAGAGGAGGGAAGGCGTAAACTGATAGGTTTTTCCAACAGAAGGATAGGGTGTCCACTTTCCATGCTTGTCTGTGATAAGTCCTTGTGCAGAATCTTTTCAATTGATAATTTTGAGGAGAGGCAAATAGATCTATGTCCGGGCTCCCCCATTTCTCTGTTATCATGCTGAAGACTTGTGGATTTAGTTTCCACTCGTGAGGATCCATAAGGTTTCTGCTTAAATCATATGCCAGAGTGTTTTGTTTTCCTGGCAGGAATTGAGCTTGAAGATGTATTTGGTAAGTCAAAGCTGTGTCTCACAGTGCCAAGGCTAATCTGCAAAGGGGGTATGAGTGTGTGCCCCCTTGCTTGTTTATATACCACATGACTGTGGTGTTGTCCGTAGCTGTCCTGGATGAAGTAAGCCCTTGAAGGCTGTTAGGGCATTTTGAACAGCTAGCATCTCTTTCTGGTTGATATGTAGATGCATTTGTTTTGGTGTCCATAAGCCCTGAATGCATCTTCCTGCCATGCGGGCCCCCCAAGCATAATCTGATGCATCTGTTGTTAAGGTTTGGCTGACAGGGGGTAGAGTGAAGGGCAGACTCATGTTTTGGTGACACGCCTTTGCCCACCACAGAAACTCCTGCTGCAGGCAGGGAATGAGAGGAATCATTGTTTCCAGACTGTGTGAATGTTGACTCCATAAACTTTTTAGGTACCACTGAAGTTTCCTCATATGCAGTCTTGCATTTGGAATTAGTAGGATGCAGGATGCCATGAAGCCCAGAGCCTGCAGAATTTGTCTTGCAGAAGACTGGGTTTTTGTTGCCATCAGTTTGAAATAAGCAGTCAGTTGCCTTTGCATGTCTGGCATGAGGCAAGCCATCTGGGCAGTTGTATCCAAGCTTGCACCCAGGAATGTTATCTTTTGAGAGGGTACCAGTTGTGATTTATTTTCATTTATTGTGTACCCTAGGCATGTTAGAAGCCTTTTCACAAATGCCAGGTGTCGAAGAAGAGTGTCCTTGTTCTCTGCTTGAATGAGACAGTCATCCAAGTCAGGATAAATTTGTATACTTCTTTGTCTGCAAAATGCAATTACTGGTGCCAGGCACTTTGTAAAGACCCTGGGCGCAGTAGATAAGCCAAAGGGCAGTGCAGACAATTGGTAATGCATTAAGCCAGCCTTGAATCTGAGGTATCTTCTGCACAATTGTCTTACTGGGACATGCAGGTATGCCTCTTTTAGGTCTAAAGTCACCAGCCAAGCATTCTTGCCCAGCATGGGCAGAAGCTGCTGCAAAGCCAGCATTTTGAATTTTGGAATGTCCAGGTATATGTTCAAAATCGATAAATCCAGTATTGCCCGCCAGGCCTTGTCCTTTCTGGGTACCAAGAACAGTCTTGAGTAAAACCCTTGTCCTTTTTCCTGTTCTGGTACTGTCTGAATGGCTCCCATATCCATGAGGGACGTAACCTGTTTCTGTGCCTCTGCCCATTGATTTTTTTGGTAGATCTGGCCAACCATTTGCCATTGGCAGAGTGTGAAAATGGAATCTGTATCCCTGTGATACGATGTTTAGTACCCACATGTCCTGGGTTATTAACTGCCAATTTTGAGCAAAAAGTGCTAATTTTCCCCCTATGGGTGCTGCTAAAAGATAAGTGCTTGGTGTAAGCAGAGGGAAGTCATTGAGATTGCTTTCTGTAGGTTTGCGCTTTATCTCCTCCAGATTTGGAGGTGGAAGCACCCCGTTACTTTGACCTGTATGAATCTTGCGCCTGGTATCTGGAACCCTTAGGGCATCTGGATTTGCCCCTTTGAGCTCTGTCTGACACAGGAAAGGACCAATGTTTTGTAGGCCAGTGTCTACTGAATCTTGGTGGATGCACTTGTAAGAAGTCTTTGACAGTTTGCATAGACTTAGCTTTGTCTTCCATTTTCTTTAAAACCTCTTCTGCCTTAATACCAAATAGAGAATCATGCTGTAAAGGTGCATCTAGGAATTTAGCTTTAACATGATCAGGCAAATTTTGTTCCTTTAACCAGGCATGCCTCCTAATCACAGATCCAGTAACTGCGGCCTTGCAGGAGGCCTCTATGGAATCAAAACCACATTGCAAAGTACGCTTTCCAACTTGTTCAGCTGCATGCAATAATTCCTGCAATACTTTACTTTCTGAACATTCTGAAATCACCATCATTTTCTGTTTCAGCAATCCCATAACATGTTGTTGGTACTTGAGCATATAAAATTGACAGTTTACGGCCCTGACTGCCAAGGTTGCAGATCTATAAACCTTTTTCCCCATCTGTCTAGTGCCCTTGAATCTCTGTCAGAGGGGGTAGGATTTTTT
Source organism: Protopterus annectens (assembly GCF_019279795.1). Lineage (NCBI taxonomy): Eukaryota > Metazoa > Chordata > Ceratodontiformes > Protopteridae > Protopterus > Protopterus annectens. The sequence continues at coordinate 1,148,639,754 of NC_056731.1, forward strand.
GCTGTTGAGGCCTTAACTCCCTTTGGACCCTGTGAAAAAATTTCAGAATCCGCAGCAGGATTTCTCAATAAAATTTTATGCGAGTCAGGGACCCTGTAATACCGGTCAGGCTTACTGGGAGGTGGGATAAGGAGTCAGGAGTCAAGCTTGACTCTGAAAACACATCATCCACAATGTCTAAAACAGGGGGAATGGCTAAAGGCTTGTGCTGAGGGAGAAGGAGGAAATCCCCGAGTCTCTTTTTTGATTCTGAGAAGTCTTGACTCTACCAGTGAAAATGCTCCCTCAAAGTATGCAAGGTTTCGCCAAATGAATAATCCTCAGGAGGAGATGCAGATGGAATAGACTCTTCAGCATCAGAATCCTCACAGGGAGGTAAAGATAATTCCTGATCAGAAGAGGAATCAGAAGAAATAGAAACCTGATCTGAAGATTCATAATCAGTGTCTTGCCTAGGTCTCTTATCTGGAGGTGGATGGGTACCCCTGATCAAGGTAATAAGGTCTTCAGCCATTTTGATCATCTGTTTTTTAGGCATAGAGGCCTGTGCATGTGGCTCTTGAGTCGGTTTTTCAGTTTTAGAAGTTGCTTTTGTCTTTTTTTTGCAGCTGTCGTCGGTTTGATATACAAATGTTGAGGTCTGAATACACCCTCAGAAGCCAGTGCCTGCTCAGCGGCTCCAGACCCATCCGAGGGAGATACATCCGTCGGTCCAATACCTTGAGTATCTTGCGGCATGCCGGACTCCACATGGGTGTCAGTAGAGGCCTGCAACTCGAAGGTAGTAGGCATCAGGGGCTGCGAAAGTGCCTCACTGAGTACTGGCGACTGGTGTAGGAGAAGCTTCGTCGTCGGTTTTGGATCTCGACTGCCTTTCTCTGTCCTTTTCTTTGCATTTTTTATGCACTCCGGTAGCCGGATTGCTATCAGACATTTCTGTGTAGTTAAATCTGTTTCCAAAATACTTTGATGTAAAAATATACCGACGCTTAATAGTGCGTTGGTTAAATCTAGCACAAAACCGACAGCCAGGCACGTTGTGATCAGTAAAATCAGTAAAAAGTCACATCAGTAAAAAGCAAGAAAAAAGTTTCCCCAACGGGGTGCTTAGCTTTAGTGAAGACTTCGGTTTTGAAACTCAAACTCAAATATTTCAGTAGTCGGCCGACCGGCACTTGCAAAATGCTTCTGCTTCGGGCACCGCGCGGCAAGAAAGACTAAAGAAAATGTCGTCGGCTACATGTTTTATACCCCTGACGACCTGACGTCATGGAAGAGAAGACAGCAACCGACGCAGGACCCAAGACTGTGGAATTCGGGCCGACTGAGGGCAACCTGCCAGCAGATTACCCAAATGCAATGGCTGCAACAGTGAAACACAAAGAACATCCATATAAAGGTTGGAACCTTACAATTTGTTTTAAAAAAAGTATTATTTGTAAACCCTGGTCTGGATCAGAGGTAAAACAGAGTAAAGGTGAATAATGTTTGATTTTTCAGATAAATTATTTTAAAATTCTGAATCAGCCACCGAAGGGGAAAAAATAAGTCCACCATGCATGAGGATAAGATTTGTAAAATATAGTTTGTTTGCTGCAAAGCAAAATGTAGTTGATATTAAAAGAATATTTTCATGTCCCTTAATCCCGGTCTGCCTCAGTAAAGTACAGTTATGTACACTTACCATAAATGTAGATGTTAGAGTGTATTCACTGTTGCAGTCATTACATTTGGGGGTCATCTGCTGGCAGGTTGCCCTCAGTCGGCCTGAATTCCAAAGTCTTGCGTCCTGCGTTGGTTGCTGTCTCCTCTTCCATGACGTCAGGTCATCAGGGGTATAAAACAAGCAGCGGACGCCATTTTCTTTAGTTTTTCTTGCCCCAGATGTCAGGTGCCCCCAAAAAGGTAGCAAAAATATATATATATAAAAACTATATAAACATACATCAATACAAACTTTACCTTCATCTACAAGCAAATACACCACATAGGGTGAAGAAGATAGAGAAGGAAAGGTAAACTCCAGAATGAAAGGGGGATGGTGGGCGGGTAACCTGGACTGCAACAGTGAATATACTTGAACATCTACATTTAGGGTAAATGTACACAACTGTACTATGTTCTTCATGTTTCACTGTTGCATTCATTACATTTGGGTAGAATCCCAAAGCTATGGATGGGAGGCTGGAGCTAAACAGCATTAGGTGTGACTATAAGGCCCTGCAGAACTGCAGTGGCAAAGCCTGTCCTGGACTTAAGAGTAGAGAGGCAAATGATAATGCTTTGTAAAGGTGTGAACAGAACTCCAAGTAGCAGCCTCTAGAATGTTTTTGGTTGGTACTCCTCTGAGAAAGGCTGTTGAAGTAGCTGCAGCTCTGGTGGAATGAGACCTAATGCGCTTGGGCACAGGTTTGCCATGGTGTAAGTAGCAGAAACGAATGCAGTGGCTTGTCTGCTTTGAAATAGCCTTTCCTTCTGATCCTGCAGCATATGTCACTAGTAATTGCTCAGTTTTTCTTAGAGCTTTAGTCCTGCTCAAGTAGAATCGTAGCTGTCTGTGTACATCCAAGGAATGCAGAATTCTCTCCCCCTTGTTCTGCGGATTTGGATGAAAGGTTGCCAGATGAATAGTTTGGTTAAGAGCCACACTGGAAACCACCTTAGGCATAAATTAAGGATTTGTCCTCAGAGACACCCTGTCTGGGTAAAACATGATAAAAGGCTCCACAGCCATGAGGGCCTGTAGCTCTGAGACTCTTCTTGCTGAAGTAATTGCTAGTAGCAGAGCTGTTTTCCATGATAAGAACTTTAAATCAGCAGTAGCAGATGGTTCACAAGGAGGCAGGGTGAGCTTTTCCAACACATAATTGAGGTCCCATGCAGGTATTGGTGATCTTCTAGGAGGCCTTAAATTTTTGGCTACTCTAAGATACTGCTTTAGTAAAGGATGAGAAAAGATTGGTGGCTCTGTATGGTAATGAGCCGAAATGGCAGAGGCATGGATTTTAATTGATGAAAAAGATAGGCCTTTGTCAAGCATCTCAGTCAAGTATTGTAATATCTGAGGAATATTTGGTTCTGCTGTATCAGTTCCTTGTGCTTGATTTCAAGGACAAAATCTCTTCCATTTATCAGCATAAGCCTTCTGGCTTCCAAAATGACATCCATCACAGCTTTACTGAGATGTGTTGTTTGTATAACTACATGATCAGCCATGCTGCCAGGTTCAGTGTCTGGAGTTGATTGTGCAGGATCTGATTGTTTTGCAGGGACAGTAGTTGAGTACTTTGAGGTAAGGTCCAAGCTGGGTACTGAGACAAGTTCCTTAGGATTGGGTACCAGTATTGGCGGGGCCAGTCCAGGTAAATTAGTAATATCTTTGGTTTCTCTTGTCTGATGTTTAGTAGGACCCTGGGAAGAAGAGGCAGAGGATGAAAGGCGTAAACTGATAGGTTTTTCCAACTGTAGGATAGGGCGTCCACTTTCCATGCTTGTCTGTGATGAGTCCTTGTGCAGAATCTTTCCAATTGATAATTTTGAGGAGAGGCAAATAGATCTATATCCAGGCTCCCCCATTTCTTTGTTATCATGCTGAAGACTTGTGGATTTAGTTTCCACTCATGAGGGTCCATAAGGTTTCTGCTTAAATCGTCTGACAGAGGGTTTCTAAATAAAAATGTATGTGAGTCAGGGACCCTGTAATACCTGTCAGGCTTACTGGGAGGTGGGATAAGGAGTCAGGAGTCAAGCTTGACTCCGAAAACACATCATCCACAATGTCTAAAACAGGGGGTATGGCTGAAGGCTTGTGCTGAGGGAGAAGGAAATCCCTGAGCCTCTTTTTTTGATTCTGAGAAATCTTGACTCTCCCAGTGAAAATGCTCCCTCAAAGTATGCAAGGTTTCTCCAAATGAATAATCCTCAGGAGGTGATGCAGATGGTATAGACTCCTCGGCATCAGAATCCTCATAGGGAGGTATAGATAATTCCTGATCAGAAGAGGAATCAGAAGAAATAGAAACCTGATCTGAAGATTCATAATCAGTGTCTTGCCTAGGCCTCTTATGAGGAGGGGGATGGGAATCCCTGATCAAGGTAATAAGGTCTTCAGTCATTTTGATCATCTGTTTTTTAGGCATAGCGGCCTGTGCATGTGGCTCATGCATCATTTTTTTAGTTTGAGAAGTTGATTTTGTCTTTGGTTTTGCAGCTGTCGTTGGTTTGATATAAAAATGTTGAGGCCTGAATACACCCTCAGAAGCTGGTGCCTGCTCAGCAGCTCTGGAACCATCCGAGGAGATACATCCGTGGGTCCAATACTTTGAGTATCTTGTGGCGTGCCGGACTCCACATGGGTCTCAGTAGGGGCCTATGTCTTGAAAGTAGCGGGTATCAGGGGCTGCGAAAGCGCCTCACTGAGTACCGGCAAATGGCTTAGGAGAAGCTTCGTCCTCTGTTTTGGACCTCGACTGACAGGGCCTTAGGCAAGGAATACAGTATAAATGGAAGTCCTTATGACATATTTGCTTCCCACAAGTAATACAATTATTAACTTTTTCTGACATTGGTATGGAGCAAGAAAAAAGTTTCCCCAACGGGGTACTAAGCTTTAGTGAAGACTTTGGTTCTGAAACTCAAACTCGAATATTTCAGGAGTCGGCCAACCGGCACTTACAAAATGCTTCTGCTTCGGGCACCGCGCGGCAAGAAAGACTAAAGAAAATGGCATTGGCTGCTTGTTTTATACCCCTGATGACCTGACGTAATGGAAGAGGAGACAGCAACCGACGCAGGACCCAAGACTTTGGAATTCACGCCGACTGAGGGCAACCTGCCAGCAGATTACCCCCAAATGTAACAACTGCAACAGTGAAACACGAAGAACATCACAGTGATCTCAGGGACTTTTTTTTTCCTCCACCACAGATATTAAAGCTCACTACAAAGACCCACACAGCACACTGTCAAAGTCAATACATTAATAACACTACAGCATCAAACAGTGCAGTGACTGAATTTCTGGTATTGATAATGCAGAGGAAAGCATTGCTTAAATTAAGCCAAGTGTTCTATTCTTGCAGGTTCTTCTTTAATCAATGAGATAATCAAGTACTTCTATAAATTTATAGCAAAACGAGAGAGAATTTCATTTGTAAGCCTGACTCTTACCACTTTTCCCATCTTGTTTTTGCAAATCTTTCCACATGTTCACTCCAAAGTGGAAACCTTGTAAGCAAAAACCACCACCCTAGGTAATACCTTGCACACAATCAGAGAAATATTTTTAAATCTCACTAAATTAACAGAAGTTCGCATCAACATGCATTTTCTGAAGAAAAGTATAAAACTGTAATCCTCAGCACTTTACCACAAGATCAACAATCTTATGAGGGGCAGTAAAAATACAGGGCAAAAGCATGACAGTTGAGAGGTATTTCTTTTGTCGCAAGGATGTACATCCCCCAAGATATAAAATCCTGTTCTTGATGTCCTGTTGACATTGGCTTAACCTGATACATAAGCTGCCAACTTTGAAAAGTTACACTTACTTCTAATCAAGGCATCCAGGAACACAAAAGGGCAACTATAAGCATTCTACCATACAAGGCTTGTACCTGCCACCACAAATGCTACCAAAACATAAGGCTCACTTCCACCAGTCACTAAACTGTAAAAGTAATAATAAAGCACAGTGATCAAAGTAACTTTTGCCAGCTACACAAATGATATGTATTTTGCAGAACAGTAACAAATACCACATAAAAATCAGAACAAACTTGCATCTGCAGCAGATAACAATGGTTTTGAGAATGCCACCAATTTATGTATCTGGACACATTTATAGCAATATAGCAATTGTGCCAAGTTACACAAACATGCTCTGCTATAGAAACAATAACACCCTCAAAATGTTTCCAGCTTCTGTTTTGACAGGTAAAGGAGATCACAGACTCCATTATGTTACAGAAAAATATGCAATCCTGCAACATGTCAACTCCCCACATTCTTGCTCATCCTTGAGAAGGCAAGCAACCTCTGACACTGCCTTTATTCTTCCTTTACATCTGCTTACTCAACAAGCAGCCTTCAATTCCCTCTGGGCTGTCATTTCATGACTGCAAACAACATGAATGACTTAAAGAGCCTTTCTGTCCAATTAAAATTATTTTCTGAAGGTGTGTTCACCTCAGATACTAATGAATGAATCACTGTTTATAAATATTAAACAGTTAAGTACAAACGAAAATGTGTATCAGTTACTGCCTTTAGCAAACAAACATCCTGGCAGATAGATTCAGTGCTAACTTTATCCCCCTCTCACCCCCTAAAGGGCCCATCTTTATACCGGAAGAATGTAAAGTTCCTGTAATCATGGCTGCACAGGTAAAAACCTCACTCTCCAAAGCCAAGAACACAGCATCCATGGGACCTGACAACATCCCAGGCTGCCTTCTACATGAACTACAGAATGAACTGGCACCCCAACTAAGTACCATGTTCAATCATAGCCTCACCTCAGGCTTTGTGCCCACTGAATGGCGAACCGCGACAGTTATCCCACTCCACAAAGGGGGGGGGGCCACAAAAGACCCCGGGAACTACCGCCCCATTAGCCTGACGAGCCTGGTCTGCAAGGCCATGGAACGTATCATCATGGAACTCATAAACAAAGATATTGGAGATCTCCAAACTCTGGATCCCACACAGTTTGGGTTTGTAAAAGGCAGATCATGTCTCCTAAACCTGACAGACTTCTTTGAAGTAGTCACCAAAGCCATAAATAAGGGTAAGGTGGTTCACACAGCTTAGCTACATCTCGCCAAGGCGTTCAACACCATCCCCCACTCTAGAATTATAGATAAACTCACTAAACTAGGTATAAATCCCTATCACAAGATGGGTTGCCAACTGGCTTACTGACAGAACCCATACTGTGAAAGTAGCAGACTCCAAATCAGACTTTAGACCAGTGACAAGTTGAGTACCACAGGGTTCAGTCCTGGGTCCTCTCCTGTTTGGTATCTACTTCTCTGAAGTACAGGCTAACACAGACGGTCTTTGGCTAACTAAATTCGCAGATGACTGCAAACTAGGAGCCATAATCGAAACGCCTAATGATGTGGAAATCCTACAAAAGGGCCTCACTGAGACAGATGCCTGGTGTCAAAGTCATGGTCTCAAGCTCAATGCCAAAAAGTGCATTGTCATCCCCTTTGGTAAAAACTCTTTACCCATGAACTACCACTTAGGCGGTAGTCTACTTAACACCAAAAGTGTGATAAGAGACCTTGGGACACAGGTGGACAGTAGTCTCTCCTTTGATAAACACATCGCCACAGTGGTCAGGAAATCCTTACTCACACCACATCACAAAAGATTTCTCATCCAGAAAAAAAGTGGTCATTGTTCCCCTCTACTCATCACTCTTTAGACCCATTATAGCGTACAACGCCCCTTTTGGTATTTACCTCACAAGACCTCTACAACTGGAAAGGACGCAAAAATACCTCACAAAGAGGATTACTGGCCTCAAACAGATGCCTTACGCAGACAGTCTCAAAAAACTCCAGCTTTACTCCGTCGGCATATCGCCTACTCAGAGGCAATCTCTGCCTAACATACAAAGCTATGTCAAACCCAGAGCTGTTGGACATGGTCCATTTAAAGAAATCCCAATCCCTCCGAGCTACACACTCTAGGGACCTAAACCTTGTCACCACAATAAGCAGAACATGCTGGAGGGATAGATTCTTGCCCCAGACACTTCCCATACTACAGACTACCTATCTATGTCAAAAAGAACTCCTCATTAGCACTCAAGAAAAATCTTGATGATTGGATGGGTAATAGGAAATTCAACCTGGAGATCACTTCTGTGGTTCTGCTCGTCAGGGGCACAGGAAAATAATTTTCTTGGGTGGTGAAAGCCAGGGTACCTTTTTGGCTAGGCTTGTATAGGCCCTAGGGCCAATAGCCTAGTACCTACCTACGAACCTAAGTATGCCCCAAAACCTCACTAGCTTTTTCAAAATATTTACTCTCATACCATATACACTGTCCGATTCTCTTAATTCTTTATTGAACCGTACTTCCACAAGAAAGAAAAAAGAAAGCGAGCGAGAGAGTTACAGTCAAGTGCAATTCTTACTAATTCTTGTACTTACACATGCATATATTACTCCTGCAGGGAATTCTCTCAAGGCAACCACAGAAAAAAAAAGTGAAAACAAAAAGCAGATATGTTTTACCCTACTCTGAACATACCAAAACTCAAGTGAAATAAACATATATAATCTTCAGAATGTCTCTGCCAAATAAGAAGTAAAGGCATGGAAGAAGGCTAGAGTAAAAGAGAATAATTCTACAGCCACATGTAGCATTTCTAAGCAAATCTGCTTTGTCTACATTAAAATAAAGCATATAAATTATATATATATATATATATATATATATATATATATATATATATACACACACACACAAAGTATATATAAATACATATATATATATATATATATATATATATATATAAATATAAAAATACATAAATACATATTATATATATATATATATATATATATATATATATATATATATATATATATATATATACACATACACACACACATTGTGTTTTAATGCAGGTCTGTGAGTGCAACATGGAGCAGAAGCCATTACCAGTCCAGTTGGGTGGACGTTCAAAAGACATGCGTAAATGGGAGTGCCTTCGCTTGAAGGTTGACAATCGAGCTGGCACCTCGGCGTTCGTGAAAATCTACTGCCAATCATTAGCGGACCGGACTTCCGCTGTGGCGACCTCTAACCGGGAAAAGCCGAAAGACAACATATATAATACGCACAAATACATACATATAAATACATACATACATACATACATATATATATATATATATACATATATATATATATATATACACACACAAATATATACATATACATACATATCACACACACACACACATATATATATATATATATATATATATATATACATATACACACACACACATATATATATATATAAATATATACACACAAATATATATACATATAAATACATACATATGCACATACATATAAATATATACACAGAAATATAAACATACAGTGGACATAAAAAGTATACACACCCCTGTCCAAATGCCAGGTTTTTGTGATATAAAAAAAATTAGACCCATTTCAAAACTTTTCCCACCTTTAATGTGACCTATAACCTGTACAATTCAATTGAAAAACAAGCAAATCTGTTAGGGGTAAAAATATAAAAAATAAAAAACTTACAATAAGCTGGTTGCATAAGTGAGCACACCCTTAAACTAATACTTGGTTGAAACACCTTTTGAT